>NC_029790.2:62548820-62550249 GCF_000816755.2 Arachis ipaensis | reverse complement strand
GATCATCACATTCATCATGTTGAAGAACGAGTGTATATCTTAGAGAAGAAGTAGGCGTGAATTGAATAGAAAACAGTAGTACTTTGCATTAATTCATGAAGAACAGCAAAGCTCCGCACCTTAATCTATGGTGTGTAGAAACTCCACCGTTGAAAATACATAAGAACAAAAGGTCCAGGCATGGCCGAATGACTAGCCTCCCAAAGAGGGTTCAATCATGAAAACATGATTAAAAGATGATTAAAAGATGATTAAAGGATGAAAATACAATAGAAAAAGGTCCTATTAAGAGAAAACTAGTAGCCTAGGGTTACAGAAATAAGTAATTAATGAAAAAATCTTCTTCCGGGCCCACTTGGTGTGTGCTTGGGCTGAGCATGGAAGGTTTCACGTGTAGAGACTTCTCTTGGAGTTAAACTCCAGCTTTTGTGCCAGTTTGGGCATTTAACTCCAGCTTTTATGCCAGTTCTGGCGTTTTGACACCAGAATTTTGATACTGACTTGGAATGCCGGTTTGAGAGATCAAATCTTGAGCAAAGTATAGACTATTATATATTGCTGGAAAGCCCATGATGTCTACTTTCCATAGCAATTGAGAGCGCACCAATTGGGCTTCTGTAGCTTCAGAAAATCCACAAATAAAAATGCAACTAAGATCAAATAAACAATGTATGCAAGACACCAAACTTAGAAGTTTGTATACTAAGGATTATAACAATTTGAAAATGCATATAAGAAACAACAAAACACTCAAGACAAGAGAATTTAAAGATCAGAGCAAGAAAGTCATTAAGAATAACTTGAAGGTCAATGAAGAACATAATGCATGTAATTTTCAAAAATTAGAAGAATGCAATTGACACCAAACTTAAGATTAGACACTAGACTCAAACAAGAAACATAAAATATTTTTGATTTTAAGATTTTATAAATTTTTTTTTTGTAATTTTTTCAAAAATTAAGTGGAAAAAGAGAAAAAAAGGACTTCAAAATTCTTAATGAGAATTCCAGGAATTATGTAATGTTAGTCTAAAACTCCGGTCCAGGAATTAGACATGGCTTACTAGCCAGCCAAGCTTTCAGTGAAAGCTTCGGTCCAAAACACTAGACATGGCCAATGGCCAGCCAAGCTTTAGGAAATCATTACGTTCAATAGCAAGATTGATAGAAGTCAACAAGCTCTTGTGATGATAAGTTGAAACCTCGGTCCAAAAGATTAGACATGGCTTCATAGCCAGCCAGACTTCAACAGATCATCATGAAACTCTAGAATTCTTTCTTAAAAACTCTGAAGAACAGAATAGAAATATTTTTTTTCTTTTTTGAAATTTTTCGAAAATTAAAAAGTAAAAAGCTTAAATATAAAATAAAATTACCTAATCTGAGCAACAAGATGAACCGTCAGTTGTCCAAACTCGAACAATCCCCA
>NC_029790.2:62547003-62548297 GCF_000816755.2 Arachis ipaensis | reverse complement strand
GAAATCATCAAGAATAACTTGAAGATCAATGAAGAACATAATGCATGTAATTTTCAAAAATTAGAAGAATGCAATTGACACCAAACTTAAGATTAGACACTAGACTCAAACAAGAAACATAAAATATTTTTGATTTTAAGATTTTATAAATTTTTTTTTTGTAATTTTTTCAAAAATTAAGTGGAAAAAGAGAAAAAAAGGACTTCAAAATTCTTAATGAGAATTCCAGGAATTATGTAATGTTAGTCTAAAACTCCGGTCCAGGAATTAGACATGGCTTACTAGCCAGCCAAGCTTTCAGTGAAAGCTTCGGTCCAAAACACTAGACATGGCCAATGGCCAGCCAAGCTTTAGGAAATCATTACGTTCAATAGCAAGATTGATAGAAGTCAACAAGCTCTTGTGATGATAAGTTGAAACCTCGGTCCAAAAGATTAGACATGGCTTCATAGCCAGCCAGACTTCAACAGATCATCATGAAACTCTAGAATTCTTTCTTAAAAACTCTGAAGAACAGAATAGAAATATTTTTTTTCTTTTTTGAAATTTTTCGAAAATTAAAAAGTAAAAAGCTTAAATATAAAATAAAATTACCTAATCTGAGCAACAAGATGAACCGTCAGTTGTCCAAACTCGAATAATCCCCGGCAACGGCGCCAAAAACTTGGTGCACGAAATTGTGATCATCAACGGCGCCAACATCATGGTAAGCACAATTGTAATCTCAACTCTTTGTCATAACTCCGCACAACTAACCAGCAAGTGCACTGGGTCGTCCAAGTAAGAAACCTTACGTGGGTAAGGGTAGATCCCACGGAGATTGGTGGCTTGAAGCAAGCTATGGTCATCTTGTAAATCTCAGTCAGGAAGATTCAAATGGTTATAGAGTTTAGGATAATTAAAAGATGAATAAAACATAAAATAGGATAGAGATACTTATGTAAATCATTGGTGAGAATTTCAGATAAGCGCATGAAGATGCTTTGTTCCTCCTAAACTTCTGCTTTCCTATTGCCTTCATCCAATCATTCATACTCCTTTCCATGGCAAGCTTTATATTGGGCATCACCATTGTCAATGGCTACTTCCCGTCCTCTCAGTGAAAATGGTCCAAATGCGCTGTCACCGCACGGCTAATCAGCTGTTGGTTCTCGATCATGTTGGAATAGTATCCATTAATCCTTTTGCATCTGTCACTACGCCCAACACTCGCGAGTTTGAAGCTCATCACAGTCATCCCTTTCCAGATCCTACTCGGAATACCACAGACAAGGTTTAGACTTTCCGGATCTCA
>NC_029790.2:62545666-62546355 GCF_000816755.2 Arachis ipaensis | reverse complement strand
ACAGCTTTTGCTGTGGCTAGGAAGGGTCTGCCAAGGATGATGGATTCATCCATACACTTCCCTGTATCTAGGATTATGAAATCAGCAGGGATGTAGTGGTCTTCAACCTTTACCAAGACATCCTCTAGAAGTCCATAAGCTTGTTTCCTTGAATTGTCTGCCATCTCTAGTGAGATTCTTGCAGCTTGTACCTCAAGGATCCCTAGCTTCTCCATTACAGTGAGAGGCATGAGGTTTATGCTTGACCCTAGGTCACACATAGCCTTTTCAAAGGTCATGGTGCCTATGGTACAAGGTATTGAGAACTTTCCAGGATCTTGTCTCTTCAGAGGTAATTTTTGCCTAGTCAAGTCATCCAGTTCTTTGGTGAGCAAGGGGGGTTCATCTTCCCAAGTCTCATTACCAAATAGCTTGGCATTTAGCTTCATGATTGCTCCAAGGTACTTAGCAACTTGTTTTTCAGAAACATCTTCATCCTCTTCAAAGGAAGAATACTCATCAGAGCTCGTGAATGGAAAAAGTAAATTCAACGGAATCTCTAAGGTCTTAGTGTGAGCCTCAGATTCCCATGGTTTCTCATTAGGAAACTCCTTAGAGGCCAGTGGACATGCATTGAGGTCTTCCTTATTAGAGATCACTGCCTTTTCCTCCTCTCCAGGTTCGGCCGTGTGGGTTATGTTGATGGCCTT
>NC_029790.2:62544375-62545474 GCF_000816755.2 Arachis ipaensis | reverse complement strand
AATCCTCTATGTTACAGTATAGAGATTCCTTGAGATGTCAGAGGAAAAGAAGAATAGAAGGAGGACGTAGAGAGGAGAGAATTCGAACTTATAGAGAGAGGTAGTCTGAATTGCACATTGAGGAAGAGTGCTAGTCCCTTAAAGAGAAGGATGTGAGA
Source organism: Arachis ipaensis (assembly GCF_000816755.2). NCBI lineage: Eukaryota > Viridiplantae > Streptophyta > Magnoliopsida > Fabales > Fabaceae > Arachis > Arachis ipaensis. The sequence goes on along the minus strand of NC_029790.2, from coordinate 62,545,316 downwards.
AGAGGGGAAGAATTTTCAAAAACAAATTAAAAAGATTTTGAAATAATTAAAAGAAATTTAAAAAAGAATGGTTGATGATTTTCGAAAATTGAAATTGAGGTAATTGTTAATTGATTTTGAAAAAGATTTTGAAATCAGAAATCAAAAAGATATGATTGAAAATTATTTTGAAAAAGATATGATTGAGAATATATGATTGAAAATCAAATGAAAAAAAGAAAGTTTTAAAATTAAAGTTGATTACTTGACTAACAATAAATTAGAAGATATGATTCTGGAATTTAAAATTTGATCCTTTCTTAATAGGCAAGTAACAACTTGAAAATTTTGAATTAAATCATTAATTGTAGCAAGGATTTTCGAAAATAATAATAATTTAAAAAATGGAAAGAAATTGATTTTGAAAAGATATGATTTGAAAAAGATTTAATTTTGAAAAATTATGAATATTTGAAAAATATTTGAATTAAAAACAAAATCTTACCTCTTGTGCCATCCTGGCGTTAAATGCCCAAAATGGTATCCATTCTGGCGTTTAACGCCCAAAATACTACCCTTCATGATTGCTCCAAGGTACTTAGCAACTTGTTTTTCAGAAACATCTTCATCCTCTTCAAAGGAAGAATACTCATCAGAGCTCGTGAATGGCAAAAGTAAATTCAACGGAATCTCTATGGTCTTAGTGTGAGCCTCAGATTCCCATGGTTTCTCATTAGGAAACTCCTTGGAGGCCAGTGGACATCCATTGAGGTCTTCCTTATTAGAGATCACTGCCTTTTCCTCCTCTCCAGGTTCGGCCGTGTGGGTTATGTTGATGGCCTTGCACTCTCCTTTTGGATTCTCTTCTGCATTGCTTGGAAGAGTACTAGGAGGGAGTTCAGTAACTTTCTTACTCAGCTGACCCACTTGTGCCTCCAAATTTCTAATGGAGGACCTTGTTT
>NC_029790.2:62539780-62544351 GCF_000816755.2 Arachis ipaensis | reverse complement strand
GTTGAAGAACGAGTGTATATCTTAGAGAAGAAGTAGGCGTGAATTGAATAGAAAACAGTAGTACTTTGCATTAATTCATGAAGAACAGCAAAGCTCCGCACCTTAATCTATGGTGTGTAGAAACTCCACCGTTGAAAATACAAAAGTGATAATGGTGTTCATTGGCTTTGGCCCTAGAGGTGGAACCAGAAGAACCAAGATGATCCGAAGATGAAAATACAATAGCAAAATATCCTATTTTATAGAAAACTAGTAGCCTAGGGTTTACAGAATTAGCTAATTAATGCAGAAATCTTCTTCCAGGCCCACTTGGTGTGTGCTTGGGCTGAGCATTGAAGATTTCACATGTATAGACTTTTCTTGGAGTTAAACTCCAGCTTTTGTGCCAGTTTGGGCATTTAACTCCAGCTTTTATGCCAGTTCTGGCGTTTTGACACCAGAATTTTGATACTGACTTGGAATGCCGGTTTGAGCCATCAAATCTTGAGCAAAGAATAGACTATTATATATTGCTGGAAAGCCCATGATATCTACTTTCCATAGCAATTGAGAGCGCACCAATTGGGCTTCTGTAGCTTCAGAAAATCCACTGATGAGCATAAGCTTGTAGACCTCGGGATCAACCCCATTGGTCTTGACAGTGTCACAGATTTGCAAGAATTCAGCTAAGAACTGATGAGGATCTTCCAATAGAAGTCCATGAAACTTGCAATTCTGTTGCATCAGAAAATCTAATTGAGGCTTAAGCTCAAAGTTATTTCCTCCAATGGCAGGGATTGAGATGCTTCTCCCATGGAAGTCGGGAGTAGGTGCAGTAAAGTCACCAAGCACATTCCTTGCATTGTTGGCAATGTTGTTGTTTTCGGCTGCCATGTCTTCTTCTCGTTTGAAAATTTCTGTTAGGTCCTCTATAGAGAGTTGTACTTTAGCTTCTTTTAGCTTTCTCTTCAAGGTCTTTTCAGGTTCAGGATCAACTTCAACAAGAATGCCCTTGTCCTTGCTCCTGCTCATATGAAAGATAGTGGAGAAGAAAGTATGGAATCCTCTATGTTACAGTATAGAGATTCCTTGAGATGTCAGAGGAAAAGAAGAATAGAAGGAGGAGGTAGAGAGGAGAGAATTCGAACTTATAGAGAGAGGTAGTCTGAATTGCACATTGAGGAAGAGTGCTAGTCCCTTAAAGAGAAGGATGTGAGAAGAGGGGAAGAATTTTCAAAAACAAATTAAAAAGATTTTGAAATAATTAAAAGAAATTTAAAAAAGAATGGTTGATGATTTTCGAAAATTGAAATTGCAGTAATTGTTAATTGATTTTGAAAAAGATTTTGAAATCAGAAATCAAAAAGATATGATTGAAAATTATTTTGAAAAAGATATGATTGAGAAGATATGATTGAAAATCAAATGAAAAAAAGAAAGTTTTAAAATTAAAGTTGATTACTTGACTAACAATAAATTAGAAGATATGATTCTAGAATTTAAAATTTGATCCTTTCTTAATAGGCAAGTAACAACTTGAAAATTTTGAATTAAATCATTAATTGTAGCAAGGATTTTCGAAAATAATAATAATTTAAAAAATGGAAAGAAATTGAGTTTGAAAAGATATGATTTGAAAAAGATTTAATTTTGAAAAATTATGAATATTTGAAAAATATTTGAATTAAAAACAAAATCTTACCTCTTGTGCCATCCTGGCGTTAAATGCCCAAAATGGTATCCATTCTGGCGTTTAACGCCCAAAATACTACCGTTTTGGGCGTTTAACGCCCAGCCAGGTGCCCTGGCTGGCGTTTAAACGCCAGTTTTCCTTCCTCACTGGGCGTTTTGAACGCCCAACTTTTTCTGTGTAATTCCTCTGTTGTCTGTTCTGAATCTTCAATTCTCTGTATTATTGACTTGAAAAGACATAATTTTGAAAATTTTTTGAATTTTTAATGATGAGAAACAATCAAAATGCAACTAATCATGGAAAACTAAGATTAAATCAAACAATGCATGCAAGACACCAAACTTAGAAATTTTCATATTAGAGACACTAACAAATTGAGAATGCATATGAGAAACAACAAAACACACAAAACAAGAGAATTTAAAGATCAGAGCAAGAAAATCATCAAGAATAACTTGAAGATCAATGAAGAACATAATGCATGTAATTTTCAAAAATTAGAAGAATGCAATTGACACCAAACTTAAGATTAGACACTAGACTCAAACAAGAAACATAAAATATTTTTTATTTTAAGATTTTATAATTTTTTTTTTGTAATTTTTTTGAAAATTAAGTGGAAAAAGAGAAAAAAAAGGACTTCAAAATTCTTAATGAGAATTCCAGGAATCATGTAATGTTAGTCTAAAACTCCGGTCCAGGAATTAGACATGGCTTACTAGCCAGCCAAGCTTTCAGTGAAAGCTTCGGTCCAAAACACTAGACATGGCCAATGGCCAGCCAAGCTTTAGGAAATCATTACGTTCAATAGCAAGATTGATAGAAGTCAATAAGCTCTTGTGATGATAAGTTGAAACCTCGGTCCAAAAGATTAGACATGGCTTCATAGCCAGCCAGACTTCAATAGATCATCATGAAACTCTAGAATTCATTCTTAAAAACTCTGAAGAATAGAATAGAAATATTTTTTTTTCTTTTTTTGAAATTTTTCAAAAATTAAAAAGTAAAAAGCTTAAATATAAAATAAAATTACCTAATCTGAGCAACAAGATGAACCGTCAGTTGTCCAAACTCGAATAATCCCCAGCAACGGCGCCAAAATCTTGGTGCATGAAATTGTGATCATCAATGGCGACAATATCATGGTACGCACAATTGTAATCTCAACTCTTTGTCACAACTCCGCACAACTAACCAGCAAGTGCACTGGGTCGTCCAAGTAATAAACCTTACGTGAGTAAGGGTCGATCCCACGGAGATTGGTGGCTTGAAGCAAGGTATGCTCATCTTTGTGCCAGTTTGGGCGTTTAACTCCAGCTTTTATGCCAGTTCTGGCGTTTTGACGCCAGAATTTTTATGCTGACTTGGAATGCCGGTTTGAGCCATCAAATTTTGAGCAAAGTTTAGACTATTATATATTTCTGTAAAGCCCAGGATGTCTACTTTCCATAGCAATTGAGAGCACGCCAATTGGGCTTCTGTAGCTCCAGAAAATCCGCTTCGAGTGAATGGAGGTCAGAATCCAACAGCATCTGCAGTCCTTTTTCAGCCTCTGAATCAGATTTTTGCTCAGGTCCCTCAATTTCAGCCAGAAAATACCTGAAATTACAGAAAAATACACAAACTCATAGTAAAGTCCAGAAATGTGATTTTTATTTAAAAACTAATAAAAACATAATAAAAACTAACTAAAATATACTAAAAACATACTAAAAATAATGCCAAAAAGCGTATAAATTATCTGCTCATCAAGTTCCAACATGAATTCAAGCACAAGCCACCTTGAAAGGAGCTCCCCATAAGTCCATCTTAAGGACAATAAACAAAAGTGCTAGGTGGGAGACACCCCACCATGGTAACTTTTTTTCATTTTCTCTTTTTGTACATATTGGTAATTAGTTTAAATTCATGTTTTTGGTTAATTTGTTAAGTATAATTAGTAGTTTAGTATGTTAAATAAGGTTTTATGGTATTTTGGTAGCTGTTTGGAGGTTTGGAATGCTTGGATTGGTGCAAAAAAAAAACCAAAAAAACAAAAAACAGAGCACCATCCGCGCGTACGCGTGCATCAAGCATTTTCGCCCACCCACGCGCACGCGCCATGTACGCGTACGCGTGGACTGATAAATTCCACCACCAAGCAAAAAACCCGAGAGTTGTGCGAACGCTGCGCGCGCATTGTGCCTTTGGCACAAAACCACTTGCGCGTACGCGTACATGACGCGTACGCGTACATGACGCGTACGCGTCACTCTCGAAAAAAAAAATTTTTAAATTCACGCGTAGGTACGCATGGTGCTTACGCGTGGATTGCTCCTGCCGCATCCACGCGTAAGCACGCATGACGCTTACGCGTGGATTTGCACCCTGTTTTTCTCCTTTCTCCTTTCTTCTTCTTTTTTCTTTTCTTCTTCTTTCTTTCTACCTTTCTTCTTCCTCTCTTGAAAATTATTTTTAAATAAAAACAAAAATAAATAAATAAATAAATATATAAATAAATAAATAAAATACTAAAAAATTTTTTTTTTCTTTTCTTCCATTTTCTTTTATTGCATTTGCTTACTTTCATTTATTGCATTTTAATTTTGATTTTATAGCTTGTTGTAATTTTCCTTTTTTAAGTTTCTTATTTTAATACTGGTGTTGAATTTTCCTATTCAATCGTTGAGAATTTCTTGCATTATTTTGGTGCCTCTTGACTTGTTTGATATTGTTGGGTGATGAAACTTTTAAATCAATGCTTCATCTTGTATGACTCTTGTGTCTTTGTGCATTGATATGACCTAATATTATTTTTCATGATCCACTCTTTCTTATTTGAACTTGATGCTCAATATGTTCTTCATGCTTTGACTTTACTCTTGCATCAAGTATTAGTTGATATGCCCTTTGCCTATAT
>NC_029790.2:62529292-62539755 GCF_000816755.2 Arachis ipaensis | reverse complement strand
GTAAAGTAGTTTATGAACCTCCCTTATTTTCCTTCGTATCATTTAACTATTGTTTTTATCTTAGATTGTTGTTATCTTACATTGTTTAATTGTTGTTGTTAGTTTCCTTTGTGTTAATAATACTTAATGGAGTATAATTTAACTTTCTTTTACCTTCCTTGTTCTCGTCTAGATGTTGTTTTATATCTTCGTTGTATTTCCTTTAATGTTGTTTTCTTATCTCCTTAGTACTTACATTGTTGTATCTTAACTCTTCTTCTTCTTCTTCTTTCGTACTTAACTTTGGATCTAGATCTAATAACTTGATTTGGATTAGGATTAAGATTAGGATCTCTCTTCACTCTCGAAGAGAGAGATATTGATTGAAAAGGAGGTTTTGATGAGATTTGATTTGATTAGACACTTTCATTCAATTAAGAGGAAGTTAAGAACCGAATTTATCGTAGTCCTTACTCAACATAACCCGGGTGTTCCGAAATCTTAAGCGATCGGTGTTCAACGTAATTCATTTAATACACCGTGGTAGCCGCGCATGCGCATGATACGGGCACGCACGGGAATAGGCGCTACGTTGATACGGTTTAGAATATAGTAAAACTTCGGGGTCTACAATCGAAAGGTTGCGTTACCTTTGGCGTAGTAAACCTGGAAACATCGAGTTCAATACTAAGTAATTCACGTTTCTCCAGCCGAACTGTCGAAAACGCTAAGGAAGTAAAGAAGTACTCAAGAGGTAAAAATGTACGAAAAGCAAGTAAAAGAACTAGGTTATAAACGGAGGATTTAGACTTTAGTGAATTGTTTGTATAGTTCCGTAGATTACCTTAGTTTCCATTTAGTTCTAATTTGTTAATTCCTGGATTTTTCGTATAAAAGTGAGAATTCGTGTTAATTTCCTCTTAAATATTTTGGTAAGATAAAGTAACCTATTTACACCCATTTTCCAACTATTTTAGGGAGATTTAAGCCGTATTCTATTTGGGATGTATACCCCAAATAGTCAGAGAGACTATGAAATTAGGACGTACAGGAATAAATAAGTTGGTGAACTATCGTTCCCTTCATAGTATCTAATATATACTTACACAAGATAGAGGTACATAGGATGCATATACGTTCATAGTAAGTACTAACGTTGATTAAAGCTTTAGTAAGATGGATGAACCAAGCCTCAGAGAATTAGGAGCGTCTGAAGTGGACGGATTAATCCCAATTACATGCTGGAACGGCTGACTACGTAGGAGGCCATAAGACTTAGGAGGATGCACCTCATAGATCACCGGAATACGGGACCATTGAACGAAAACTTTCAGCACTTCAGTACGCTCATACGCGAATGAACGAAGGGAAAGAACTAAACAAACCATCAACGGTAAGCGAGCCATCAACAAAACTGGAACCACCTAAGACACCCAACAGCGGAGGAGTACGAAAGATTCTAAATCAGGAAAAGAAGAAGATAACATCTATAGAGAAGCTGACACCAGAAAAGAAACTCCAAAAGAACCCCGAGACCAGTTCCATGAACACGAAAACAACCAGTTAACTCGAACTTAATAACTTAGAAAGTATCCGAAGGTGAAGAGAGAATTGGATACTGTAGAATATCTGAAAGAATCGATAAAATCTGATGGGTAAAAAGAGTGAAAAAGTGAAAGAGCACACAAGGAAAAGTAAAGGAGCTGTGAATACTGTAACGAGGAACAATTCGAAACGAAACCACATAAAACAGGGGAAATATAAAGAAACGAAAAAGAAACAAAGAAAGAAAAGATAAAAAAAGAAAAGAAAACGTATAACAAAAAAAACAAAAGGAAAGGAAAAAGAGTAAAAAGAAACATATATGTAATAGGAGTCACGTATTCCAAAATGGAAATAATGGGGACAACGTACATCCACCAAGCGAGATAAAGGTCGTTTTAACTCGGAAAGATCCGAAAACCATAAGTGGGTTACAGATGTTCTAAACAAGAGTCAATGTACAATGCGAAAATCGCGAGAGAACTACCAACAGTTTCTACGACCAAATCCTAAAAATAAAAAAAGGCGAAATTCAGAACATGACACGAATTGAATACTTGTAACACCCAATACGTATAAGAGTATAACACAGTGTTAACTTCTAATTTCCATTCCGGTAAACCCATTCACTCGATTAACGGTTCAATAAAGGAGTTTCTCAACTGTGTTCCACGTATAACCAATCCTTAAAAGTCTCATTAAAAACTTCACCTCTTACCTTTTTATTTACCGCTCTTTTATATGGTCGCTTGTTATCGTTCTCTACAATACATAAACTTTATTCTCTAGAACCAATCCTCTCTATTAACCTTAAAGATAGGAACAATAGAAAAGGGTTCACGTTATCATTTCCAAATAACGAAGGTGAGTCAATAGGAGAACGTCAATGTTTCCTTCCAATTCACCCACAGTGATTGAGATCGAGTGTTCAGGATCAGTGAAGTCCCCCTTCCTGATCTCAGTCACTTTTAACTCAATCGGGTGTTAAAGGTTAATGTATAATGTGAACTCATAGTATTGAGTTCCCAAAAGTTAATTAGTTGAGGATTCGGTTCAACCCTCGAAATGAGGTAATTGTACTTACGGTAAAAGTGTTTGTACTTTTTCCTCATTTATTTTCTATACCATTATATTATTTAATTATTTTTAGTTTTAACTGTGCTTGTTATTAATTGTGCTTAATTTGTACATGAATTTAATTTATATTTTACTAAGTTATATAATTATTTTAATTTTTATTGTTCTAGATTCGGACTTAAGTTTCCTCAATTTACCTTTCTATTCTCTTCATCTTCATTATCCTTACTTTTGAGATTTCTGCTTCTGAGATGAACTTCCATCATCAACGAGAGAGTTTAGGTTAGACTTCGTTTTCGATTCTTACGATTCTTGGGATCTTCTTCAGCACAAAGAGAGAGGTTTTAAGTTTGATTTTTGATTTTGATTTTACTTTTACTTTCATACTTTTCATACAAATCAGAGTCGATGTGGGGATGGATATCAGACGTAAAACCCGAACTTTGACCCAGGTTTAGTCGGGTCTTTAGCGGGGGTCGCTCAAGACTATTCACGTCGTGCACTGCGAAACAGTGCGCATGCGCGGCTAGTGCGCATACGCAGCGACCTGAAGACGCGAACAATGCGCATGCGCAGCCAGTGCTATGCGTAACGACCAACTTGGAAACTTGTGATCTCCTAAGTGTAAGTCTTTACATCGGTCACAGTAGCCTGATGGTAGTCGAACTGCCAAAAAGCCCGGTAGTAATAAAGGTACAGGTGGTGGTAAGCGCAAAGGATGTACAACATGGTAGGAGAGATTACGGATTACTCATCGGCGTCGTAAACGAATGTACCTTAAGTGCTCTAACCAGTATCGTCGGTTCTTGAGTCGGACCAATAGACAGACACGCGAAAGGAGTGAAGGAGAGATCAGAGTAGGTGTCCAACGGTAGACCCAGTATAGGTCTGTTTTGTTCACTATCGTACCACTAATCAGAGTTATAGAGTTCAATTTATGAAGTTAAAAGATTTTCATATGAGTACTTAAAGTACGATTTGTATAGTTAACCTATAGAATTTATCTTGTTCGCGTTGAGTCTCATACGTAACTTCGTATTCGTCAGAAAAGGAGTTCGAGTGTTCCTGCTTGACGAGACTATGGTATTACATTGTGGGATAGTAAGTAATGGAATACGAATTCAGTATTCAGTTAATACCAAACCACGATGCTGAGTTCAACACTATATTTATGAATGCATATCTTTCCTTATAATAGGATATTCGAACAGTTTTCTAAATTTTGAAGTTCTTTACTCTGTTAAGCGGTTAACAAGTGTGAGTTACCATTTGTATTCGCGCAGCTTTTTGTATCTTTTAGTTTTCGAGCTTCCTTCCTATTCCCATTTCTCTCTAACTACTCGCCTATAAAATATACGAAAAACTGTAGTGAAAGTATATCAAAAATCATCAAAAATAAGTCAAAAATAATTCAAAAATATCCTAAATCACAATTTTAGTATAAAAACCTAAGATGACACTCAAAAACACAAAAACCCGTTAAAGTCCATAAAAGACCGATTTTAATTCCTCGACCTCGTCTTCAGACTAAATCTCTGTCTCTTTCGTGATATCTACAACAGGTCTAGTCTGGACGGACGTAAGCCTTCTCTAAAAGACCTCGATGTTTTCAGGTTTATCTCGCTAGAGTTACCGATATCTTTCGACTGAAGATCTCGAAAGGTCGTTATATATTATCAAGTATGAAACGAAGCCTAATCTTCTGGGTTTTGACCGCAAGTTGTGGTCGAAGGACGTGGGAAGGTTCGTAGGTCACGGGTTTCTCGTCTCGGGTCGCAGGTTTCCGAGTTTTTCCTGGGAGATCGACCGTAAGGTGCAGGTTCCTTGGAGTTACGTGCACCTAGAGTAGTTCGAGTCAGGTTTGTGAGTGATTCACCCGGGGACTTCATCTAAAATCGTGATTTATCTGATAAAATGGGATGATCAGTAGATAAATTCCCTAATTTGAATACATTAAATCTTCTAGAACTAGTAGTATAAAATATAAGAAGTTTGAGAGGTAATCCCCTCTGGAGGGGAGTTCCCTCCAGAAGGTAATAAAAGTAGAAACACATAAATAAAAGTCATACTCAAAGATTTGGAGGATCCAACTCCCCTCCTCGGGATAGCTCAGGATACTTAATTATTTTCATGATAAATAAAAAGAAGCTAGGCACAAACTAGATAGAGATTCTACAAATAAGCATGAAGTAACACTACTTATCCTACTTTATTGGTTAATCGAGATAAGAAGTATAATTCTGCTTGCACGGTCTGTTTGTGGGCGCAGATGAACCTAAGTCTTGCGCAGAAAGAGGCCTGTCACTGCTTGTTGTAGAACTTATATGAAGAGAGTCTTCCGATTAGGTGCTGAAGCAACCCCTGAAGAGTGCTGTAGTCAAGTCGGCTAAAAGTCCCTCTAATCCCAGAGACACCATCTCCGATCTTGGGTTTCTACGTCGTAAGAGACTAGGCTTTCTAGGCTGGAATAGACACCGCAAAATTCATCCTAGTACTTCCTCTTACCTGACATGCCAGAAGTGGAAGTTCATCTATACCTAGGTGGAATTTGACCCCCAAGTCTAGGCCTCCTCATAACCGTCGACGAGTTTGGTCACAGTTAGTGAATGTCGGACGGTATCTTCTTCTTGGTTGGATTTTAGTATAGATTTTATTCCTCTTGGCCTAGGTAGAGTAATTAGTGATGCTTGAGTTATCTAATTCCTTTGTAGATTGATAATTAGAAGTTGCTAATTGATTTGGATACCACTAAAGCTAGTCTTTCCCTTGAAAGTTGGCTAGGACTTGTGGAATCAAGTTGATTCATCCACTTGACTTTCCTCCATGATTAGAGGTTAACTAAGTGGTAGCAATGGACAATTGTGGTCACAATTGAGGAGGATAACTAGGATAGGACTTCTAGTTCTCATATCTTGCCAAGAGCTTTCTTAGTTGTTAGTTTATTTCTTTTGCAATTTACATTCCTTGTTCCTTAACTCAAAAACCCCAAATATACTTCATAGCCAATAACAAGAACATTTGTTTGCAATTCCTAGGGAGAACGACCCGAGGTTTGAATACTTCTGTTTATAATTTTTGGGGTTTGTTACTTATGACAACCAAATTTTTGTATGAAAGGACTATTGTTGGTTTAGAAACTATACTTGCAACGAGAATCCATTTGAGAAATTCTAAACCGTCAAAAGTCTTCTCATCAATAATTATGTGCATTTATCTTAATGCATTGTGCTTCTTGATCATATGCATCCTTATGTCTTTGGCTTGAATGCTTTCATGCTTCTTTATTGCTTGTTTGGTTGTCTTAACTGCAAGTTTAAAGTATCTCAAGCATGCTAGGATGAGTGAGGTGCATGTACCTTTATGGTGTAATTGTGACATATTTCTTTTTATGTTAGTGTATATTCTAGACCGCATGTATCTTAGAACCCACACACCCGGTTCATTAATGTCACACATTGGGTCACTCACTTCATTCTAGTGATTTACCTCATTCCAATAATTTACGCTTCCTTGCTTTTTACTTTCTTATCTTATGGTGTTATTTTCTATTTTTCATGACTAATGCACCATAAGCAAAAATAGAAGCAGAAGAAAGAATACGCAGCAACCGATTGACCTACCTGCTGAAGGTGGCAACTCGGAGAGTCGCCGTACCCCCTTGCTCATCTTTGAGTGCACCGAGGACGGTGCAAACATTTAAGTGTGGGGAGGTCGTCCGACCATTCGGTGTCTTTGGGTGTCAAGTTTCTAATCCTAACACTTTTGCATTCCATTCTTAGGTCTTGTAGGATTTTTAGTTGCATTTTCTTATTTTGCATATGTATATAATAAGCTTAGTCAACTAATGAGATTTTCAAAGGATTTTTATCTATGGGGCACCCCAATTGATAGAAAAAAAATTTTTTAGAACTTGCTTGAATTATACATATTGTGGATCATGTTTTGAGCTAAGAACACAAGCATGTGAGATTTGAGCCTAATTGTGTGGTTACATCATACAACCACTTATTTGCATCGTTGTGTGTATTATTCTCTTCCTATGATTGTAATCTTTGATTTGTTTGATTCTTTATTTCCATTATTTTGTGTATGAATGCATTTATATGATTGAGGCTATTGTTCAAATAGCTCATTTACCCAAATAGCCTACCATTTATCTTCCATTGTTAGCCAATTTTGAGCCTATGCTTAACCCATTTGTTCTTAATTCTAGTACATTACAAGCCTAAGTGAAAAATAATAAATGTCCTTAATTTGGATCTTTGATTAGCTTAGGTTTGTGAGAGTGTTCATTATTTGATTTTGTATCTTTGTTGAAAATCATGGGGATTGGGTACATACTCATATGTTAATCAAACGTAAAACCATATGCATTGATGCTTTTGTATATACTTTGTTGCAGAAAAAAAATATATATATACAAAATAAAAGAAAAAAATATATATATACAAAAAAAAGAGCAATAAAAAGGGGACAAAAATGCCCCAAAGGGAAATTCAATAATAATCAATGCATATGTGTGGTGATCAAAAGAGAATGCATGAGTGTGTGAAAAAGTGAAGAATGGGTAGTTTTATTTGTTTAGAATTGTATAGGTTGTCATAAATTAGGTGGAAAGTTTAAGCTCAACAAAGATTCAAATTCTAGTCCACTTAACTATATACAATCTTACCTTAACCCTAGCCCCATTACAACCTATGGGAAAGAACTCATGATATTTGTATGAATGCATGAAATAATTGTTGATTGTTAGATGAAAAATAAATCTTGGAAAGCATGATTAGGGGAGAATTGAGTGAATCAACCCCATACACTTAAGCGACTAGAGCGGATACACATCCGGTGAGGGTTCGATCGCTCAATTACATGTTTCCACCCATGATCATCTTTTCTTGCAAGTTTGTAAAATATTTCAATGATTCAATTCAATTGTGGGGTTGCTTTGATTGCTATTGCTTTAGCCCTTGTACTTGTACATGTATTCTTGGAAATTGATTTGTTTTGACCAAGTAGATGCATTCATGTAGATAGATTGCATGTAGATAGATTGCATATAGATAGGTTGCATGTAATTAGTTTGCATTGAATAAATGTTGATACGCTTTACTTCTTTCTTGATTTTAGCATGAGAACATGCTTAGTTTAAGTGTCGGGAGGTTTGATAAACCCCAATTTTGTGGTTTATCTTATTCTTATTTTAGGGGATTTTATCACCTTTTCCCATATTTATTCAATGAAATAGCATGGTTTTATAATTCTCCCTTAATTTTTGCTTAAGTGTAAAACCATGCTTTTTAGACCCTTAAATTGGTGATTTTAATTCACTTTAATTCCATTTGATGCCTTGATGTGTTTGTTGAGTGATTTCAGGCTAATAATATAAGTTTTGGATGGAAGAAATGAAGAGAAAAGCATACAAAAAGTATACTACATTATGGTCGACGTGAGTTCAGCCTACAATGCTCTAATAGGTCGGACAACACTAAATCAACTCGGTGCAATAGTCTCAACTCCACATCTATGCATGAAATTCCTAACTATAGAGGGGATAGCCACAATAAAAGCATATCAAAAGATGGCACGCCGCTGTTATAACGAAAGTCTAAACCTCAGAGGCAAAGGAGAAGAGTTTCATACAATTGAGCTTGGCGGAGTTCAGAGACGAGAAGAACTCCGTCCGTAGCCAGAAGGTGAGATAAAGAAGGTTCAGATCGGAGACACCTCAGACAAAACGACTAATATTGGCACGATCCTAAAAGGAGATGGAAAGGAATTACTAGTACAGTTCTTACGAGATAATGTCGATCTCTTTGCATGAAAATCTGCAGACATGCCAGGCATAGACCCCAAGCTAATGTGTCACAAATTGGCGGTCTACCCAGGATCTCGGCCGGTACAGCAGAGACGAAGAAAACTTGGGCCAGAGCGATCCCAAGCTGTGGAAGAACAGGTACAAGCACTACTGGAGGCAGGATTCATAAGAGAAGTCAAGTACCCACTATGGCTAGCTAACGTCGTCTTGGTGAAAAAATCAAATGGGAAGTGGCGAATGTGCACCGACTACACGGACCTCAACAAAGCCTGCCCAAAAGATCCTTACCCACTTCCAAGTATTGACGCTCTGGTAGATGCTTCCTCCAGATATAGATATCTCTCGTTCATGGATGCATATTCTGGATACAACCAAATCCCCATGTATCTACCAGATCAAGAAAAGACCTCGTTTTTAACGCCAAAAGCAAATTACTGCTACATTGTGATGCCTTTCGGTCTCAAGAATGCGGGTGCTACTTATCAAAGGCTAATGAATAAAGTCTTCTCAGATCACATCGGGAAAATCATGGAAGTCTATGTGGACGACATGTTGATAAAGACACAAAGTGAAGAGACATTATTATCCGACCTGGCTCAAGTGTTTGACACTATAAGGAAGCATGACATGCGACTCAATCCCGCAAAATGCACCTTTGCAGTAGAAGCGGGCAAATTTTTAGGTTTCATGCTCACACAAAGAGGAATTGAAGCAAATCCGAATAAATGTCAAGCCATACTCAACATGAAAAGCCCAACCTGTGTCAAAGAAGTACAGCAACTCAATGGGAGATTGGCCGCCCTATCCAGGTTCTTAGCAGGATCAGCAATAAGATCTCTCCCCTTCTATGCTACTTTAAGGAAGGGAAAGCAGTTCAAATGGACAACAGAATATGAACAAGCCTTCCAAGACTTCAAGGAATTCTTAGAACGGCCACCTATCCTATCTCGGCCACGAAAAGGAGAATCGCTTATATTATATCTCGCAGTAGGAAGCCGTGCAATAGCCTCAACACTAGTCAGAGAAGACGAAAGTGGGCAACAACCCGTCTACTTCATTAGTAAAGTGCTAAGGGATCCGAGTTGAACTACCAGAAAATAGAAAAGTTTGCCTATACTCTCGTTCTAACATCTCGACGACTTCGCCCGTACTTCCAGGCTCACACAATTAAGGTTCGAACTAACCAGCCCATAAAAGGAATATTGCAGAAAACAGATTTAGCAGGCAGAATTTTACAATGGGCAGTCGAGTTATCCGAGTTCGACCTCCAATATGAAGCTCGGACAGCCATCAAATCACAGTATCTGGCCGACTTCATCGCAGAATTCACAGATGCCCCAGAAATCCCCACAGAATGGAATCTCTATGTGGACGGTTCTTCAAATAAGACTAGAAGCGGTGCAGGTGTGATAATAGAAAGCAACCAAGGAACCCAAGTTGAGCTCTCCCTCAAATTCGGGTTCCCGGCCTCAAACAATCAGGCGGAATATGAAGCGTTATTAGCTGGTTTGAAGCTGGCTAAAGAGGTTGGAGCTCAAAAACTCAATATTTACAGTGATTCACAAGGAGTCACCTCACAGATAACAGGGAACTACCAAGCCAAAGATCCCACCATGAAAAAGTATTTAGATAAAACCAAGGAACAACTCAGATAACTCGGGGAATATAAGATCTGCCACATACCCTGCAAACAAAATGCCCGAGCTGACGCACTCTCGAAACTAGCCAGCACCAAACCAGGGGGCAACAATAGAAGCCTCATCCAGGAAATGCTACAGAACCCGTCAATCCTGGAAGAGGAAAAAGTTCTAGCCATAACAAGTCAGGACCAAGGATGGATGACCCCCATAATTAACTACCTCAAAGCAGAAACACTTTCCACAGAAGAAAAGGAGGCAAAGAGGTTAAAAAGGGAGGCACAGTACTACACTATCATAAACAACATCCTGTACAAAAGAGGGATCTCAATACCATTACTAAAATGTGTGCCGACCAACAACACAAAGGAAGTGCTAGAGGAAGTACACGGCGGCATTTGCGGCAATCATCTCGG
>NC_029790.2:62527858-62529194 GCF_000816755.2 Arachis ipaensis | reverse complement strand
TTGATCAATCAATCCCTGTGGGATTTGACCTCACTCTATTGTGAGTTTTTACTTGACGACAAATTCGGTACACTTGCCGAAGGGAGATTTGTTGCGAGACAATCAGCGTAACTTCGCCTTGGCCGTTTGCAAAATGGGGACTTGATCTTCTCGGACCCTTCCCCCAGGGATCAGGACAAGTTAAATTCCTCATAGTAGGGGTAGACTATTTCACAAAGTGGATCGAGGCAGAGCCCCTAGCCAACGCTACTACTCAAAGAAGCCGGAAATTCCTATATAGAAACATTGTCACAAAGTTCGGGGTTTCACACTCCATCACCATAGAAAATGGCACTCAATTCACAGATGCAGGCTTCAGAAAGTTAGTAGCCGACTTAAACATAAAGCACCTGTACACCTCTGTGGAACATCCGCAAGCCAATGGACAGGCTGAAGCTGCCAACAAAGTCATATTGGCCGGGTTAAAACGGAGATTACAAAATGCAAAGGGAGCTTGGGCAGAAGAGCTTCCACAAGTTCTATGGGCATATCGAACGACGCCACACTCCACCACAAAGGAATCCCCCTTCCGGTTAGCATACGGAATAGAGGCGATGATTCCAGTAGATATTGAGGAAGGATTGCCTAGAGTGGTCCATTACAATGAGGGAGCAAACTCCCAACTTCAGAGGGAAGAGCTCGACCTACTACCTGAAACCCAAGAAAGAGCTCGGATTAGGGAAGAAGCACTAAAACGACGAATGGCTTCCAGATATAATTAAAAGGTAGTGCCAAGAGGTTTCGTTGAGAACGATCTCATCCTAATCCGAAATGATATTGGAACAACTCGACCAGGAGAAGGAAAGTTGGCAGCAAACTGGAAAGGACCCTACCGAGTTGTAGAAGTACTTGGGAAGGGCTACTACAGACTGTCCGAACTCGATGGACGAGAGCTTCCCAGATCATGGCACGCCTACAACCTAAGAAGGTACTACAGCTAGAAACAGTAAAAGATCTCACTATTAGATGCACTCTTTTTCCTGAAAGGGTTTTTTAATAAGGCACCAAGTTGAGACTTAGACACTATCCGACTAAAAGGGATGAAAAATTCCCACATGTATATATTTGCACTTTCCTTTGAATAAAATATATATTTTAGATATTCTACAAGTTTCCAAGACGCATTAATCTGAAGCATTCATCGTCCGATTATAAAGCAACAGATCGGCATAAAAGTGAAAAACAATTTCACTGCACGATCACGATAAAGACAATTGTCCGATAAAGGTGAAAACGCGATTCACCTAAAAGACGATCTAAAGATAGCAACCACCTTCTACAAATCGGCAAAGATGAA
>NC_029790.2:62497735-62517858 GCF_000816755.2 Arachis ipaensis | reverse complement strand
TTTCTAGGGTTTTTTCCGGTTTTCTAGGATTTTTTGGGGTTTTCTAGGGTTTCTAGAGTTTTTAGGGTTTTCTAGGGTTTTTTAGGATTTTCTAGGGTTTTTTAGAGATTTTTAGGGTTTCTAGGATTTTGTAGCGTTTTCTAAGATTTTGTTGTTTTTTTAGTGTTTTCTAGGGTATTTTAGGATTTTCTAGGGTCTTTTAAAGTTTTTTCGATTTTTAGGGTATTTAGGATTTTCTAGGGTTTTAGGGTTTTTTGGATTTTTAGGGTTTTTTGAATTTTCTAGGGTTTTTTAGGGTTTTCTAGGGTTTTTCTAGGGTTTTTAAGATTTTTTTTAGGATTTTCTAGGTATTTTAGATTTTTTAGGCTTTTCTTAGGGTTTAGGGTTCAGTGTATTTTAGGGTTTTCTAGGATCTTTTAGGTTTTTTATGGTTAGTTTAGGGTTTAGGGTTTAAGGGTTTATAGGGTTCAGTGTTTTTTAGGGTTTTCTAGGATCTTTTAGGTTTTTTATGGTTTTCTTTGATTCTTTGGGTTTATTATGGTTTTCTAAGATTTTCTAGAGTTTTTGGGGTTTTTTAGGGTTTTCTAGAGTTCTTAGAGAAAACCATAACAACGATAGAAAACCTTAAAAAACCCTAACAACGATAGAAAACCCTAAAAAATCCTAAAAAGCTTTAAAAATACTAGAAAACTTAAAAAACTCTAAAAATCCCTAAAAAAACCCTACGAATCATAGAAAATCCTAAAAAACCTAAATCATAGAAAATCCTAAATATCCTAAAAAATCCTAGAAAACACTAAAAATAGAAAACCCTAAAACCCTTAAAACCTAAAAAACCCTAAAATACCCTTAAAACCTTAAAAAACACTAAAAACCCTAAAAAAACCCTAAAAATGCAAAAACCCTAGAAAACTCTAAAAACTCCTAAAAACCTAAAAAACACTAGAAAACCCTAGAAAAATCCTAAAAACCCTAGAAAACCCTAAAAAACACTAGAAAACCCAAGAAAACACCGAAAAAACAATAAAAAAAACCCAAGAAAAACCTAAAAACCCTAAAAACCCAATAAAACTCTAGAAAACCCTAGAAAACCGCAAAAAATCCTAGAAAACCGTAAAAAATCCCAGAAAACATTAGAAAACACTAAAAAATCCTAAAAACCCTAAGAATCATAGAAAACCCTAAAAACCCTAAAAAATCCTACAAAACCCTAAAAAATCCTAAAAACCTAAAAAACACTAGAAAACCCTAGAAAAATCCTAAAATTCCTAGAAAACCCTAAAAAACACTAGAAAACCATAGAAAACCCTAAAAAACAATAAAAACCCAAGAAAAACCTAAAAGCCCTAAAAACCAAAAAATCCCTAGAAAACCCTAAAAAATCCTAAAAACCCCAGAAAACCTTAGACTCATAGAAAACCCTAAAAAATCCTAAAAAATCCTAAAAACCCAAGAAAACCCTAAAAAACCCTACAAATCCCTAAAAACCCTTAAAACCTTAAAAACCCTAAAAACTCTAGAAAATCGTAAAAAACACTAAAAACCCTAAATAATGCTAAAAACCCTATAAAACACTAAAAAATCCTAAAAACCCTAGAAAATTCTAAAAAATCCTAAAAGCCATAAAAAAAACCCTAAACAATCCTAGAAAACACTAAAAACCTCCTAAAAACCCTAGAAAATCCTTAAAAACTCTAAGAAACCCTTAAAAAGACTAAAAACCCAAGAAAACCCTAAAAAACTAAAAGCCCCTAGAAAATCCTAAAAGATCCTAAAAACCCTAGAAAACCCTAAAAACACAAAAAACAAAAAAAAAAACTCTAAAAACCACTAGAAAACCCTAAAAAATCATAGAAAACCCTAACAAACCTAGAAAACCCTAAAAAACCCTAAAAACTCTAGAAAATTCTAACAAACCCTACAAAACTATAAAATACACTAAAACCCCTAGAGAATCCTAAAAACTCCTAAAAAACCCTAAAAACCCCAGAATACCCTAAAAACCCTAGAAAACCTTAAAAACTCTAGAAAACCCTATAAAACCCTAAAAACCCTAGAAAACATTAAAAACCTAGAAAGCGCTAAAATAACCATAAAAAAGTTTTTAGTGTTTTTTGGGTTTTTTAGTGTTTTCTATGGTTTTTAGGATTTTTTAGGGTTTTCTAGGGTTTTTAGTTGTTTAGGGTTTTTAGGGTTTTCTTGTGTTTTTAGTGTTTTTAGGGTTTCTTAGGGTTTTTAAGGTTTTCTAGGGTTTCTAAAGTTTTTAGGGTTTTCTAGGGTTTTTAGTGTTTTAGGGTTTCTTAGGGTTTTTTAAGGTTTTCTAGGGTTTCTAAATTTTTAGGGTTTTCTAGGGTTTTCAGGGTTTTCTAGGGTTTTATGGTTTTTCTAGGGTTTTTCGGATTTCTAGGGTTTTCTAGGGTACCTAAAAAATCCTACAAAACCCTAAAAAATCCTAAAAACCCTAGAAAACCCTAAAAAACCCGAGAAAATCCTAAAATCCATAAAACCTTAAAAAACACTAAAAAACCTAAAAAACACTAAAATGCTAAAACCCTAGAAAACTCTAAAAAACACTAAACCCTAGAAAACTCTAAAAAATCCTAAAAACCTAAAAAACACTAGAAAACCCTAGAAAAATCCTAAAATTCCTAGAAAACCCTAAAAAACACTAGAAAACCATAGAAAACCCTAAAAAACAATAAAAAAGAAAACCCTAAAAAAACTAAAAGCCCCTAGAAAATCCTAAAAAATCCTAAAAACCCTAGAAAACCCTAAAAACACAAAAAACAAAAAAAACTCTAAAAACCACTAGGAAACCCTAAAAAATCATAGAAAACCCTAACAAACCTAGAAAACCCTAAAAAACCCTAAAAACTCTAGAAAATTCTAACAAACCCTACAAAACTATAAAATACACTAAAACCCCTAGAGAATCCTAAAAACTCCTAAAAAACCCTAAAAACCCCAGAATACCCTAGAAAACCCTAGAAAACCTTAAAAACTCTAGAAAACCCTATAAAACCCTAAAAACCCTGGAAAACATTAAAAACCTAGAAAGCGCTAAAATAACCATAAAAAATTTTTTAGTGTTTTTTGGGTTTTTTAGTGTTTTCTATGGTTTTTAAGATTTTTTAGGGTTTTCTAGGATTTTTAGTTTTTTAGGGTTTCTAGGGTTTTCTTGTGGTTTTAGTGTTTTTAGGGTTTCTTAGGGTTTTTAAGGTTTTCTAGGGTTTCTAAAGTTTTTTTAGGGTTTTCTAGGGTTTTTAGTGTTTTAGGGTTTCTTAGGGTTTTTTAAGGTTTTCTAGGGTTTCTAAATTTTTAGGGTTTTCTAGGGTTTTCAGGGTTTTCTAGGGTTTTATGGTTTTTCTAGGGTTTTTCGGATTTCTAGGATTTTCTAGGGTTTTTTAGGTTTTTAGGTTTTTTAGAGTTTTCTAGGGTTTTTAGTGTTTTTAGGGTTTTTTAGGATTTTCTAGGGGTTTTAGGGATTTTTAAGGTTTTAAGGGATATTTAGGGTTTTCTAGGATTTTTTAGGGTTGTTGGATTTCTAGGGTTTTCTAGAATTTTCAGGATTTTTTAGGGTTTTCTAGGATTTTTTTAGGTTTTTTAGGATTTTCTATTTTTCTAAGGTTTTTTAGGATTCTCTAGGGTTTTCTAGCGTTTTCTCAGGTTTTGTAGTTTTTTAGTGATCTTAGGGTGTTTTAGAGTTTTTTAGGGTTTTCTCGGATTTTTTAGGGTTTTTAGTGTTTTTAGGGTTTTCTAGGGTTTTTATGATTTTTTAGGGTTTTTAGGAGTTTTTAGATTTTTTAGGGTTTTCTATGATTTTTTTAGGGTTTTTTAGCGTTTTCTAAGCTTTTCTAGGGTTTTTTCCGGTTTTCTAGGATTTTTTGGGGTTTTCTAGGGTTTCTAGAGTTTTTAGAGTTTTTAGGGTTTTCTAGGGTTTTTTAGGATTTTCTAGGGTTTTTAGCATTTTCTAGGATTTTTTAGGGATTTTTAGGGATTTTTAGGGTTTCTAGGGTTTTGTAGCGTTTTCTAAGATTTTGTTGTTTTTTAGTGTTTTCTAAGGTATTTTAGGGTTTTCTAGGGTCTTTTAAAGTTTTTTCGATTTTTAGGGTATTTAGGATTTTCTAAGGTTTTTAGGGTTTTTTGGGTTTTCTAGGGTTTTTAGGGTTTTTTGGGTTTTCTAGGGTTTTTTAGGGTTTTCTAGGGTTTTTCTAGGGTTTTTAAGATTTTTTTAGGATTTTCTAGGTTTTTTAGATTTTTTATGGTTTTCTTAGGGTTTAGGGTTTAGGGTTTAGGGTTAAGGGTTAAAGGGTTTAGGGTTCAGTGTTTTTTAGGGTTTTCTAGGATCTTTTTGGTTTTTTTATGGTTTTCTGTGATTCTTAGGGTTTATTATGGTTTTCTAAGGTTTTCTAGGGTTTTTGGGATTTTTTAGGGTTTTCTAGAGTTCTTAGACTTTTTTAGGGTTTTCTAGAGTTTTTTAGGATTTTCTATCATTTTTTAGGATTTTCTAGGGTTGTTAGAGTTTTTCAGGGTATTCTAGGGTTTTTAGGGTTTTCTTGGGTTTTTTAGAGATTTCTAAAGTTTTTTAGGTTTTTAGGGTTTTGTTAAGGTTTTTTAGGGTTTTCTAGGGTTTTTTAGAGTTTTCTAGGGTTTCTCGAGTTTTCTAGGGTTTTCTAGGGATTAGCTTTTGTTTCTTATTTTCTCTTTTCATTATGAATTCTCACTTTGGCTATGAGTTTGGTTCTAACTATGTTGTAGAAAATGAGGGCTACAATGAGGATGTGTATCAAGGATGGGATAATCAAACGTAGGAGGAGCCATATGCATATGATCAATCTTCATGGCAACAACCTCTACCAATACACTATGAACAAGAGACGTTCTATGATGCATACCAATCAAATGGCTATGGTGAATCTCTTTGTGACTTTTAAGAACCACTACCATATGCCTATGAGCCATATCCTCAACATAACCCTCAACCATACTCACAAGCCCCTTTTCACCAACCACCTTCATATGACCCTAATCCATATCCACAATACCAACCACCTCTTGAACCATATGAGCCATACATAGAACCACCATTCCAACCTCAATACTTCTAAGAACCACTCTCTCCATATTATGACCAAGATGAACCACCTCCAATGTGTGCAAATTTCCATTCTCAAGATGAATTCTACCCTCCACCACCCTCCATAGAAGAATATCCATGCCCATCCTTCAAGGAGGCAATGGACCGGCTTCAAGCAACCGTCCACCATAAGTTAGATGCATGGGATTCATACCACATGTCCACGGATGATTGTGGAAAAATGATCGAAGAGGGGAGTATGTGAAGGGGATTGTAGAATCTCAACTTAAGAACAATGGATTAGAGTGTGTTGGGCAACAAGTAGAACAAATGGAGAACATAGAACCACCACATCCCTACCAAGAAGAACCACCTTCCTACTATGAACCCTTCCTCTAAAATGATGAACCCTTCTATCCACCACAACCTCCAATGGATGACATCCTTGATGTTCTCGTTCAAGGACAAGAGGAGATGAAAAAGGAGGTACTAGAATTCACGGCCGTCTTGGCTGAGGTAGTAAACCGATTAGCCTCCCAAGGCTTGGACACTCAAGGAACTCCCATGGAAACATGTAGAGAATTAAATGAAGAGCATAGCATGAAGGAGAGATTAGAAACTTCGGTGAGAAATAAGGGAAATTGCTTTGTGTTGGAACAATTGGAGGAAGCTACAATAGTTGAAGAAAAGGAAGGAGTGGTTGAAGACTTAGGAGATGCAGAACCACCTTGAAAATCTATATTTGAAGGAAACCGTTCCAAGAAGATTGAATTTGATGCTAAGGAAGAATGTGCACAACCTCCAAGGTATATCCCATATGAAGACTTGGACGGGATAGAGCAAGAGTCGAGTTCCCTTGGCAATGAAGATCAAGCTTAAATTCTTAGTGGTGAAAAATCCTTTGAGCCTAAAGAACCTTCTCCCGGTGCATTTGAAAGCGTTGAGGAGGTAAATTTCTCTCCTCTCCCTAATTATAATCTTAGTAAGGGTAAAGGCTTAGATAAAATTGTTGAACGAAGGATTATAATTGAGAAATCTTGTAAAGAGGTGGAGGTCCTTAGCAAAAGAAGGACGGGAGTTGAATACGCTTTGTCAAGATCCTTGGAAGCTTCTTTACCTAGGTTGCCATCTACTCTTTCCTTTGAGTGGGTAAAATTTATTTCTATTAGCTTTATTGTCCCACTCGAATATGGCTTGCTTGAAACGGATGATCAACTTAGGATGCTTTGTGGGATGAAGCGTAAAAGAAAGATGTTTCGTGGTTGGCGTTGCAAATCAAGGCTCATTATGGTTGATACGTCAAACATGCAATATAAAGGTTAGAATAGTGCTCAATTAGATGGGTCTAGGAGGATTGCTGGGCACTTCATGGAGAATCCATCTTGCTTGCCACTCGGATCGACTAATAATGATCAACTTCGAGACGGGTGTGAAAATAAAGTGTGAGATCCCGGATTACAAGAAGAGGATCAACTTCGAGAGCCCCAAGCTTGTGAAGAACTCCATCAAGACTTGGTGCAACACATGAGAAATCTTGGGGTACAATGGAGAACCAAGCATTGGTGGGAGTTCCAAGAAGAGTTTAAGCACAAGCCACCTTGAGAGGAGCTCCCCATAAGTCCAACTTAAGGACAATAAACAAAAGTGCTAGGTGGGAGACAACCCACCATAGTAAAATCTTTTCATTTTCTCTTTTGTAAATATTGGTAAAATTAGTTCAATTTCACGTTTTGTTTAGTTAGTTGAGTTTATTTGGTAGTTTAGTATGTTGAATAAGGTTTTATGGTGTTTTGGTTGCTGTTTGGAGGTTTGGATTAGTTTGGTGCAAAAACATAGAAAAATTTTGAAAAACAGAGCACCATCCACGCGTATGCGTACTCCACGCGTACGTTTGCCCTAAGCATTTTCGCCCATCCACGCGCACGCACCATGCACGCGTACGCGTGGATCCCAAAATTCCACCTCCCAGCCATTTTCCAGAGAGTTGTGCCTACATTGCGCCAACATTGTGCCTGTGGCACAAAACCCAATCCACGCATAAGTGTGAAGGAAGCGCATGCGTCCCCTCTCTGGTTTGTCATGCAGGCGTACGCGTGACCCACGTGTACGCGTACGCGTGGGTAGCTTTCTTCCATCACCTTCTTTTCTCACCCTCCTCTTCCCATTCCTTTCCTTCTCCTTTCTTCTCCCCCTCTCCTACCCCTCATCCAACACTTCCAAACACCATTTATAACCATCTAGGTGGTTAGTTAGTTAGTTTAATTTTCATTTAAATTTCTATTTTCCATTATAAGTGTTGGATTGTTAATCATGTTTACCATTAATTGTTACCAAGTATTAAAACGGATGTTATCTTAACATCACTATGTTTATAATCATTGTTGGATTCTATTGTTGAGGTTACAATTTATTACATGATTTTGAGTTTTTCATGCTTAATTTTGTGAACACCAAGTACATATGACATTGCCTTCAAGTTTTTTAAATTATTTGAATTACATGATTTGGCTTTGAATCCTATTCTTTGATTAGGAAACTAATTGATGGATGTTGTGCATTTACCTTAATGCATCAGGTTTCTTGATCATACGCATCCATATGTTTTCTGCTTGAATGCTTTCATACTTTATTGCTTGTTTGGTTATTTTGACCCACAAGTTTAGAGCATCTCAAGCACCCTAGGATGAGTGAAGTGCATACATCCTTGGTGACATCGCTTTTCATGCTAATGTGTGTTCTAAACCGCGCACAATTTAGACTCACACCCTTAATTCATTTATGTCACACTAATTCACTCACTCAATTCTAATGATTTATCTCATTTCAACAATGTATGCTTCCTTGCTTTTGTATTTTCTCATCTTATGGTGTTATATTTTTGTTTTTCATGAACGATTCACCACAAGCAAACAAGGGAGCGGAAGAAAGAACACGCAGCACCGGTTGACCTACCAGCTGAGGGTAGCAACTCAGAAAATCGCCGTACCCCCTTGCTCATCTTTGACTGCACCGAGGAGGATGCAAACTTTTAAATGTGGGGAGGTCGTCCGACCGTTCGATGTTCTTGGGTGACAAATTTCTAATCCCAACACTTTCGCATTTCATTTTAGGTCCTTTATTAGGTCTTTTAGGATTTTTGGTTGCATTTTCTTATTTTTGCATATATATACATAATAAGCCTAGTCAAAATAATGAAATTTTTCAAGGAATTTATCTATAGGGCATTAACATCCCAATTGATTTGAGTGAAAATTTTTCATAGAACTTGCTTGAATCATATATATATATATTGTGGATCATGTTTTTGAGCTAAGAACACAAGCATGTGAGTTTTGAGCCTAATTGTGTGGTTACATCTTATGACCACTTATTCTCCTTCTTGTGTGCATTATTCTCTTTCTATGATTGTAATCTTTGATTTGTTTGATTCTTTATGTCCATTATTTTTTGTATTCATGCACCTATATGATTGAGGCCATCATTTCATTTAGCTCACTTACCCAAATAGCCTTACCTTTTATCTTCCATTGTTAGCCAACTTTGAGCCTACCATTAACCCACTTGTTCTTAATTTTAGCACATTACAAGCCGTAAAAAAACAATAAATGTCCGTATTTGGATCTTTGATTAGCTTAGGCTAGTGTGTGTGTATCATTAAAATGTGGAAAATTTGGGACATTGGTTGAGAAAAGGGTAGTTTTGTATTTTTGTTAAAAATATTGGAAATTGGGTACATGCTCATGTGTTAATTAAATGTAAAATCATATGCATTGATGCTCTTGTATATACCTTATTGAAAAAGAAAAAAAATGAGAAAAACAAAAAGAAAGAAAAATATATATATCAAAAGAAGAAAAAATAGAAAAAGAAAGAAAAAGAAAAAAGAAAAGAAATAAAAAGGGGACAAAATGCCCCAAAGTGAAGCTCAATAAAGATTAATGCATATGAGTTGTAATAAAAAAGAAAATGCATGAGTATGTGAAAAAGTGAAGAATGGGTAGTTAGGATTAGCTTCGAATTTGTATAGGTTGTTATATAGGTTAGGTGGGAAGTTTAAGTTTATCAAAGATTCAAATTTCAAATCCACTTGACCAAATATGCATCCTACCTTAACCCTAGCCCCATTACAACCTATGAAAATACCTCATGATACTTATATGCATGCATGAAATATTTGTTGATTGTTAGATGAAAAACAAATCTTGGAAAGCATGATTAGGAGAGAGTTGAGTGAATCAATCCTAAACACTTGAGCGAATAGAGTGCAAACACTTCCAGTGAGGGTTCGATTGTTCAATTACATGTTTCATCTATGATCATCTCCTCTTGCAAGTTTGTAAAAATATTTAATAACTCAATTCAATTGTGGATTAGATTTGCTAATACCTTTAGCCCTTCTGCCTATAAATGTTCTCTTGGGAATTGATTTATTTTTTACCAAGCAATTGCATTCATATAGATAGTTGCATATAAGTAGATTGCGTTTAGTTAGTTTTCATTGAATAAATGTTGATACCCTTTGTTTCCGTCTTGATTATAGCATGAGCACATGCTATGGTTTAAGTGTGGGGAGGTTGATAAACCCCATTTTTAGGGTTTATCTTGTGCTTAATTTAGGGGATCTTATTACCATTCTCCCACATTTATTCAATGAAATAGCATGGTTTCATGATTGTCTCCTAATATGTGCTTAAGTGTGAAAAAATGCTTTTTAGGCCCTTAATTGCTAATTTTGATTCACCTTTGATTCCACTAGATGCCTTGATATGTTTGTAAGTGAATTCAGATTGGAAAGGCTAGGAATGAATCAAAAGGATGAAGATGAAAAGTATACAAGAGGAGAACTCATGAAAAAACAAGGATTTAGGATGATGAGATCGACGCCCACGTGCAGCAGACGCGCACACGTGGATTGTGGAGTCGTATGGCGACGCGTACACATAAATGGCGCGTACACGTGGATAGGAAATTGTCAAGCAACACGCGTACGCGTACATGGCGCGTACGCGTCGATGCTCGCATGTGACTCACTTAAAGGCAAAATGCTGGGGGTGAATTCTGGGCTTGCCAGGCCCAAATCCAACTCATCTTTGATGCTATTTAACCCAAGGACTGAAGGGGATTCATAACTTTTGACCTCTTAGTTTAGTTTTAGTTTAGTTTTTGGAGGAAAAGTTAGTTTTAGAGAGAGAAGCTCTCATTTCTCTCTAGAATTAGGAATAGGTTAGATCTAGATTAAGATCTCTTAGATCTAGGTTTAATTCATGCTTTGATTTACTTTTCCTTTGTAATTTCTTCTTCTTCTACCTTTCCTCTCTCTAGTTTAGCATTTAATTCTTGTAATTCTTTACTTTTATGTTCATGCACTTTTTTTCTTCTATTCCTCTTTTAATGCAATTTATGATTCATGCTCCTTTATTGTTGAATTGCTTAATTCATTTTACTTTCCTTTTATGCCTTCCATGTATTTGATGAAATGCTTGGTTGGATTTTTGTGTAGATTTTTCTCCTGGCCTAGGTGGAGTAATTAGTGACTCTTGAGTTATCTAATTCCTTTGTTGATTGATAATTAGAAGTTGCTAATTGATTTGAGTGCCACTAAAGCTAGTCTTTCATCTAGATTTGGCTAGGACTTGTGGACTCAAGTTAATCCATCCATTTGACTTTCTTCCATGGTTAGATGTTAACTAGGTGGGAGCAATGGACAATTCTCATCATAATTGAGGAGGATAGCTAGGATAGGACTTCTAGTTCTCATACCTTGCCAAGAGCTTTGTCAGTTGTTAGTTTATATCCCTTTCCATTTATATATCTTGTCTATTATCTCAAAAACCCCAAAACATACCTCATAACCAATAACAAGAACACTTTATTGCAATTCCTAGGGACAACGACCCGAGATTTAAATACTTTGATTTATAATTTTAGGGGTTTGTACTTGTGACAAACAATCTTTTGTATGAAAGGATTATTGTTGGTTTAGAAACTATACTTGCAACGAGATTTCATTTGTGAAATTCTAAACCGTCAAAAATCCACTCATCAGTGATAATCTAGATTAAACATTTTTCTTTATTTTTGTTAAGCACACTAACTGTTTGAGATTTTGTTTCTGCTAACTGTAACTTCACTCTAGCAATAGACACTGTTTGTGTTTTTAGTTTGTTTGTGTTGTATGCCAGGAGGGAGAAGAGGTGCATCTACCTCTTTTGATTCTGAGCCAGAGTGAACATTCTTGAGATTGAGAAGAGAAGCAAGAGGGAAGAGAGTGATTGGAGAAGAAGAATCAGTAGAGGAAGATCAAGAGATGGAGGGTAACCTCCCTAATCCACCAGACGAAGTGGCCAACAATAATGGCCCACCTCCAAGAAGAGTTCTAGCCTCTTACCCCTTCCCCAACCCAAGAAACTGTCGGAGCAGTATACTCACTCCTAATGTTCATGCAAATAACTTTGAGTTGAAGCCTCAACTTATCACTCTGGTACAGAACAATTGTTCCTATGGAGGAGGTTCCCTTGAAGACCCGAATTAACACTTATCTGTCTTCCTGATAATATGTGAAACAGTAAAGACAAATTGTGTGTATCCAGATATCTACAAGTTGCTGCTATTCCCATTCTCTTTGTGGGATAAGGCATCTCAATGGCTAGAGACATTCCCCAAATAAGGCATCAATACTTAGGATGATTTGGTGATCGAATTCTTGGCTAAGTTCTACCCACCTCAGAGAACCATCAGATTGAAGATAGAAGTGCAAACCTTCACTTAAATGGATGGAGAATCACTTTATGAGGTATGGGAGAGATACAAAGCCTTGATCAGGAAGTGTCCACCTGAGATGTTTAGTGAATGGGACAGACTTCAAAATTTCTATGAGGGCTTGACTCTAAAAGCTCAAGAGGCCCTAGACTACTCTGCAGGAGGCTCAGTCAGCTAATGAAGACAGCTGAAGAAGCCCAGAATCTCGTAGACACTGTGACCAACAATCAGTACTTTTATGCTCATCAAAGGCAATGCCAACTAGCTCAAAAGAAAGGTGTGTTGGAGCTGGAAAAATGAATTGATGGACTTCAAGTGGCTGCAATAAACACAGCAAGCCAACCTTTAAATAGATGGAGCCAAAGTGAAGAAGCTTTTGAAAAATACAGCTATGA
The DNA here is from genome assembly GCF_000816755.2 of Arachis ipaensis. NCBI lineage: Eukaryota > Viridiplantae > Streptophyta > Magnoliopsida > Fabales > Fabaceae > Arachis > Arachis ipaensis. The sequence goes on along the minus strand of NC_029790.2, from coordinate 62,505,627 downwards.
GCAGCAACCAGAGCAAGTCCAGTACATGCATAACACCTCAAGCTCTTCTCAGAATGACTTCTACGGGGATACATACAATCCATCATGGAGGAATCATTCCAACTTGAGGTGGGGTGATAATCAGAATTCATGAGAAAGAAACCACAATTCCAACAACTCCCGTAACATAAACAACCAAAATCATTCATCCAATAATAGTAACCAATTCAAAAACCCACAAAATACATATCACCAACCCCACAACAACTCACAAAACAACTAGAATAACTTCTCCACACCCACATTCTACCCACAAAATACCCCTGAAAATAATTCAAACAACTTCCAGCAACAACCATCTCATTTCACACAACCACCACCCAATCCAGACTCTTAGAAAATCTCTAGTCTAGAGATAATAATGGAGAAACTTATGAAAAATCAAGAGATGACCAAACAAGATCAAGCCTTGGCAAACAAAATCCAAGAGGCCTCCATCAGAAATCTTGAAAGACAAATGGGACAAATGGATAAACAAATCTCGGAGATAGGTGAGAAGAGAACAAATGCCTTCCCTAGTGACATTGAAAGCAATCCAAGGGACACATAAAAAGTCATCAAATGGGAAGAGTGTAAAGCAATTACTCTGAGAAGTGGAAAGAAGGTGGAGAAGGAAGCAATCATCCAGGAAGAGTACAATAAAGAAGCCTCAAAAGTAGAAGGGAAGGAGCAACAACAGGAGCAAGAAACTTCCACACATAATGACAAATCAACCAAGAAGGAGGCAGTGAAAGCATACCAACCAATGATACCATATCCTCAAAGGTTCAAGGGAGAAAACAAAGAGATGCAATACTCCAAATTCCTGGAGATATTCAAGACACTGCACATCAACATCCCTTTCATAGAAGCACTTGAACAAATGCCACTATATGCTAAGTTCATGAAGGAGTTGTTGACAAAGAAAAGATCCTTAAAAGAAGGACAAATGGTTGTAATGACCAGGGAGTATAGTGCTATCATCTAGAGAGAATTGCCAAGGAAGAGGAAAAACCCTAGAAGCTTTCATATTCCTTGCACCATAGGCAACATGATAATTGAGAAAGCATTTTGTGACCTTGGTGCAAGCATCAATCTGATGCCTCTATCCTTGATGAAGAATTTTCAAATTCATGCATTAAAGTCTACATAGATAGCCCTCCAAATGGTAGACAAATCCATCAAGCAAGTACTTGGTGTTGTGGAGAATGTATTGGTAAAAGTGGGAAAATTCTTCCTCCCAGCTGACTTCGTCATTCTAGACATGGAGAAAGATCATAATACTCCCATCATTCTAGGGAGACCCTTTCTAGCTACAAGTAAAGCATTAATTAATGTTGAGAAAGGAGAATTGATGTTGAGAGTGCATGAAGAGCATATAGTATTTCATGTCTTCAAAGGTTTGCAAGATCCCAATCAAGAAGAAGAGTGTATGAAGATTAATTTGAGGGATCCAAACTTGAAAGAGGCACCTGATGAGCCACTCCCAATGCACTTAAGTTCATGCTGGAAAGGAATGGACGAGGTAGAAGTGCTGCAACAAGCTCAAGGAGTTGAGAAGGAATCACAACCAAAGCCTCCATTTGTGATCCTCAGCAAGAACCTTCCAAAAATTGAGACTCCACAACATGAACCACCTCCTGGAAAAGAAAAGAATCCCAAGAAGAAAGTACCAAGAGGGTGGAGAAACAGAAAAATTTTCACTGAAGGCATCACACCAGGGGATAAATAGATGCTAGCTTATCAACCAATGGAAACATCTCCACAGTTCCCTGGATACTACACAGTGAATAAGATCCTCTCACTTGAACATGTGGAAATCATCAAGAATGATACTGGAGGGAAGCTCACGGTGAGAGGGGATGGGCTGAGGCATTATGTTCATCATCCTCCCTAATGAGGGACAACCATCAAGCTAGTGACGATAAAAGAGCACTTGTTGGGAGGCAACCCAACCAGAGGTAACTCTCTTTTCCTTTACTATTTCAATAAGAAAGTTAAGTAGATTAATCTGTATTGCAAGGAGCTAAGTTTGGTGTTGCACACTAAAATAATTCAAGGGTGAATGTTGGATGCTAAGTTTGGTGTTCCACCAAAGATTTTATTAAGAACACATTGCACCCTTAGCATAACCAGTTATTTAAGTCTTAGTTTATAATTCGTAGTCCAAAGTCTGCTTTCTAGTTCATAGTTTATTTTTCTAGTCTATAGTTTGTTTTCTTTAATAAGAGCACAAGGTTTCATGTCTGTGATTAATCTGCTGCATAAGAGGTATTGCCAAGGAACTAAGTTTGGTGTTCACACACCAAAGTAAGTTCAAAAGCCTACAAATATTCATGCATGTTAACCATTTTTCAAGTGCTTCGGGGACAAGCAACTTCCACTATCAGTGCAGAAAATCATTCAACTTTTTGGAAGTACTATACATCATCATCAAGGAAAGCACAAAAGCTAAGAAAAATGATGAAGGATTAAGCAAGAAGAGGCCAAAAGGTTGTATTGTTACTCAATTGTTTATGCTTTGAAGTACTTTAGTTGGAAGTTTAAATGCACCCCTGCTGATTAGTTCTGATTAGTTTAAGTCGTCTGCATTATGTTTATTTACTGCCTTTTCATTTTCTCAATTAAGTGATCTAGCCGGAGTGTCTACTTCATTCACATCTGCTTGAATTTATGTCTTGTTCTTCTTTGCATAAATAAAAGAAAATATTGAAACAGAAAGTGAAATTGTCCAATTTGATAGGAATGAAAATAAAATTGTCTGTGAAATCTTGGTAAATAAAGATCCTTGGAAAAAGAAAGAGCAAGAAGGAAAGTAAGAAAACCCAAAAATTGGCAACAAAAATGAAAGAAACAAAGAATAAAACTAGATACCAATTGCTTGGACCTTAAAACATATGCCTGTGATGCTTTTTGTGCTAGGATCTGCTTGAACAATTAGGTTCTAAGGAGTATTTTAAAACTTGGTAACTTGGGTTAATTAATCTGGGATTATCAACCGAAAGTCCACTATCAAGAGCAACCTAGTTACAAGGCATTTAGTAACCCAAAGAGGTACTGGGCACCAATGTTCTTAAGAAGAATTGTGAGCCAAGTGTCTGTGGTGAATATGTGTTGACTAAAAAACAAGCTAAAAAGCTACTGCAACACATGACACTAAGCTACAATTGAGGAATAAGTTTCTCAGCAAAAGAAAAACAAAAAACTCAAATATCAAGGGTAAATGAATAAAGGTTTCATAGCATCACCTTAGTTAGCACTTAAAGGAACATCTCAGTCCTGAAAACTAATAAAAGTAGAGCTTCAATTACAATCTGCATGAAACTCCATGCACCTAGACTGAGTGCTTTCAAATAAGGACAAAGATGCTTTGCTGTTTTCTTTCATTTTTCTCATGTTCTACTGCTTGCTTGGGGACAATCAAGATTTAAGTTTGATGTTGTGATGACAAGTCATTTTAGGCTGTTTTGCTAGCAATTCTTACTTGTTTTCATTAGGTTTCATGCACTTTCTTGCACTATAAGTAAGTAATTGGATTTGAATTTCTTGTTGTCTTGATTCAATTAAACATTGTTGATTTTATGCATTATCATGAGATTTATGCAAGATTTATTTGATTATTATGAAAAGATGCAAAACCTTATGATTTTGGTGAGACTTTGATCGCATGTTTGATTGATGGCACGTGAAAAGATGCAAAGAAAAAGCATAGAAAGAGGCAGTGCAGAAGAACGTAGCACTCATTTGGAGAATGCTACGTTCCCCTGCAAGATGAACATTGATGTCACGCTCTATTTCAAATAACGCTAAGCTCTCTAGTGGGCAAGCATTTTGGAAGACCCACGCGTACGCGTGGGTGTGATCAGCGCTTGTTACAAAAGAGCGTTACGTTCTCTTTGAAAGAGCGCCTGCAACAATTTCAAAGTTGGGTTTAAGATTTGCCATCGACGCACACGCGTGGATGGGGTATCTGGGAACAAGCACGCGTATGCATGAATGGAGCGGCAGCATGAAAGTGCTGATTTGACATCCACGCGCACGCGCAAAGGACGCGCACGCGTGGAGGGCACTCATGGCGTGAACGTAGCGCTCATTTAAAGAATGCTACCAAAGGACGCGCACGCATGTGTTACGCATACGCGTCGCTAGTGCAAAAATGCAAGGGAGGCGCATGCACAGGGTACCTGTACGCATCGGTGAATGAGCGCTACGCTTTTTTTGAGAACACTACGTTCTCCTGAAGCTGCATTGAAGTACCTTTTCTAACCCACTTCATCAAAGCCAAAAAGCCCACTCCAAGTACTTGATGACTGAATTGGAAAGTGTATAAATAGAGGAAAATTTGATTTCATTTAGGGAGCTTTTTAGTTTTTAGAGTTTTTGGGAGTCTTTGGAGTTTTGAACTTTTAATTTCTTTCTGTACTTCATCTTCTGCAATATTTCTTTTCTGTTTTGTGCTAGAGCAATGATGAACTAAACCCCAATTTCATTAGGGGGAGGAGCTCTATTGTAAATCTAATGAATAAATGAAATTCTTCTTCTTCTCTATTCATTTGTGTAGCTATTGGGTATCTTCTATTTTAATTGTGAATTACTGACAGGCGAAAAATTGCCAATTAAGAATTTATAGTGAAAATAGCGTTGCAAGTACAATTCTTAACCGACGAAAATTCTGCTTATCAATTTAGAAAGAATTGTCACAATTTGAAAATAAAATACTGGGAGTAGAGTTCCCAGGTCGTCTCCCAATGAGTTAACAAAAGAGTGCAGATTATTGGTCAGGGGTTTTCCGAGAAATTTTAAGAGTTGGAGAATAGAAAAATAAATGATTGTAAATTAAAGCAATGAGAATTAGCGAGAGAATTTATATAATAAAAATAAAAAGCCTTGACCTGGAGAAGATTAATTGGAAGTTCTATCCTTGTTGAATTTTTCCAAGTGTAATAGTAAAAGGTTGTTGTTTTTACTTAGTTAACATTTACCGAATAAAGGAAAGTCAAGTAATTGAGCTAACTCTTATTCACAAGTTCTAACCCTCTCCTATGGAAGGATTAGCGTTAGTGACTAGAGAGTTAGCCAACAACTTCCAATTAAAATTGACACTTGAGTATTCCAACTCAAGGGTCTCCTTTTAATCAACTCCCAAGTCAAGTTGGAAGTCTACTCCATTGACGTGAATGCCATTTTCATAAACCATAAAAGGGAATAAAAAGAAGACATGATAAATTATATAAAATAATAATTGAAAATTAATTAAAGGTAAAAATAGTTCTTTGCATTAAAAAATTCCAAAATCAAAGATATCCATATGTAAATCTGAACAGGGTGTTTAAAAGAGTAAGGAAATAAGGAAACAAACTAGAATGATAGAAACTTCAACGGAGGTAGTGACTCTTCTTAGTATCCAAATCAAAAGCATAAACTCTAAAAGTATGAATGTGAAGAACCCTAGAGGAAGTAGTATTTTTCTCTAAGATTGCAAAACTCCAACTAAAAACTGTGCGTATGAGAATGTGTCTTGAGTCTATGCTTGTCCTCTAGTCTGTGTTTCTGGGCCGAAAACTGGGTCCAAACTCGGCCCAAAATTGCCCCTAGCGTCTTCTGCGTTTTCTGCACGTGGCGCATGTCACACGTATGCGTTAGTCACGCATACGCGTCGATGGTCTTCTTCGCATGTCACGCATACGCATCAGGTACGCACACGTGTGGCTGTGCAATCTCGTTTATCACGCGTACGCGTCAGGTACGCACACGCGTCGCTGTGAAATTCTCCAAATCACGCGCACGCGCGAGCCATGAGTGCGCGTCATTCCTTGCTGGTTATCTCCTTTATTTCTTGTGCTCCTTTAGAAAGCAAGTTTTCAACCATAGAACAGAATTGGGAAGGAATTGAAAAATCATGCAAATTATATGAATAAGTGCACAAAGACTTGACAAAAACCACTCAATTGAGCATAAGATAAACCATAAAATAGTGGTTTATCAATCTCCCCACACTTAAACATTAGCATGCCCTCATGCTAAGCTCAAGGAGATAGAAAGAATGAATGGGGGAAAGTAAGACTCATGTAATGCAACCTATGTATGTGAATGCAAACTATATGCTAAGATGTTTCTATCTACTTGGTTAAAAGTAAACAAGTTCTCCAAGACAAATATAAATCAAATTCCACTAATTCAAGTCATACAATAAAAGACAAGTAAACTTGTGTGAGAAGATAGCTTATGAAAGCAGGGAACATAGAATCAAGCATTGAACCCTCACTGGTAGTATATATGCACTCTAATCGCTCAAGTGTCTAGGGTTAATCCACTCTACTCTTCTCTAGTCATGCTTTCTAAAACCTTGTTCTTCATGTAACCAATCAACAAATATTTAGTGTACAAATACAAACATCATGAGGTCTTTATCAAGGTTGTAATGGAGCTAAGGTAAGGGTGAGGATATATGTATGGCCAAGTGAGCTATAATATGAATCTTTGACTAACCTAAGCTCTCACCTAACACACACACGCTCTATGTAATTCTAAAATCATGCCTAGCTACCCAAAATTTCACTTTTGTATATTTCACATACTCATGTATCAATTTTTCTTTAATATCACCACATATGTATTGATCTTCTATTAAACTTAACATTGGGATAATTTTGTCCCCTATTTATTTATTTTTTTGATGAACATGAAAGAAAATATAACATATCAATGCACATGGGTTTATTTTTTGGTCTCACATGAGTATGCACCCAAATTTCCAATATCTTGTCAATTAAAACTCAAAACTTCCTAATGAGCGGATAATTTATACGCTTTTTGGCATTGTTTTTAGTATGTTTTTAGTAGGATCTAGTTATTTTTAGGGATGTTTTTATTATTTTTTATGTTAAATTCACATTTCTGGACTTTACTATGAGTTTGTGTGTTTTTCTGTGATTTCAGGTATTTTCTGGCTGAAATTGAGGGACTTGAGCAAAAATCAGATTCAGAGGTTGAAGAAGGACTGCAGATGCTGTTGGATTCTGACCTCCCTGCACTCAAAGTGAATTTTCTGGAGCTAAAGAACTCCAAATGGCACGCTTCCAATTGCGTTGGAAAGTAGACATCCAGGGATTTCCAGAAATATATAATAGTCCATACTTTGAATAAGGATTGACGACATAAACTGGCGTTCAACGCCAGTTCTATGCTGCAGTCTGGCATCCAGCGCCAGAAACAAGTTGCAAAGTGGAGTTCAACGCTAGAAACACGTTACAAACTGGCGTTCAACTCCAAGAATGACCTCTCCACGTGTAAACTTTAAGCTCAGCCCAAACACACACCAAGTGGGCCCTGGAAGTGGATTTATGCATCAATTACTTACTTCTGTAAACCATAGTAGCTAGTTTAGTATAAATAGGACTTTTTACTATTGTATTGAGAGGGGGAGATAATCTTTTGATCATCTTTTGATCCTTTGATCACGTTTGGGGGCTGGCCATTTGGCCATGCCTGAACCTTCATCACTTATGTATTTTTAACGGTAGAGTTTCTGCACTCCATAGATTAAGGTGTGGAGCTCTGCTGTTCCTCATGATTTAATGCAAAATACTACTGTTTTTCTATTCAATTCCACTTATTCCACTTCTAAGATATCCATTCGCACCCAAGAACATGATGAATGTGATGATTATGTGATGCTCGTCATCATTCTCACTTATGAACGCGTGCCTGACAAACACTTCCGTTCTACATGCAAACAAGCTAGAATGAGTATCTCTTAGATATCTAATACAGAGGACTGAGTCTGAGATGTTAGAATCTTCGTGGTATAAGTTAGAACTCATGGATGGCCATTCCTGAGATCCGGAAAGTCTAAACCTTGTCTGTGGTATTCC
>NC_029790.2:62485325-62497610 GCF_000816755.2 Arachis ipaensis | reverse complement strand
TAAGTCTTCTTGTTTGATCTTGATGTTTTCTTATTTTGTGTCTTTTGTTGTTTTTCATGTGCATCTTTGCATTCATAGTGTCTAAGCATTAAAGATTTCTAAGTTTGGTGTCTTGCATGTTTTCTTTGCATCAAAATTTTTTTCAAAAATATGTTCTTGATGTTCATCATGATCTTCAAAGTGTTCTTGGTGTTCATCTTGACATTCATAGTGTTCTTGCATGCATCATGTGTTTTGATTCATAATTTTCATGTTGTGAGTCATTTTTTTGTTTTTCTCTCTCATCATAAAAAATTCAAAAATAAAAAATATATCTTTCCCTTTTTCTCTCATAAATTTTCGAAAATTTGAGTTAACTTTTTCAAAATTTTTAAAATCTAGTTGTTTCTTATGAGTCAAATCAAATTTTCAAATTGAAAATCCTATCTTTTTCAAAATCTTTTTAAAAAATTAAATCTTTTTCATTTTTCTTATTTATTTTCGAAAATTTTAAAAATATTTTTCAAAAGTATTTTCTTAATTTTATCTCATAATTTTCGAAAATATTATCAACAATTAATGTTTTGATTCAAAAATTTCAAGTTTGTTACTTGCTTGTTAAGAAAGATTCAAACTTTAAGTTCTAGAATCATATCTTGTGATTACTTGTGAGTCAAGTCATTAATTGTGATTTTAAAATTTCAAATATTTTTCAAACAAATCTCTTTCAATCATATCTTTTCAAACTTTGATTTCAAAATCTTTTTCTAACTTCTTATCTTTTCAAATTTAATTTTCAAATCTTCTTAATATCTTTTCAATCATATCTTTTCAATCAATTTTCAAAATAAATTTCTATTATATCTTTTTAAATCTTATCTTTTTCAAAACTTTGATTTTAAAATATCTCCTCTAACTTCTTATCTTCTTATCTTTTCAAAATTGAATTTCAAATCTTTTTCAACTAACTAATTGACCTTTTGTTTGTTTCTTATCTTTTTCAAAACTACCTAACTAACTATCCCTCTCTAATTTTCGAAAATACCTCCCTCTTTTTCAAAAATTCTTTTTAGCTAATTAATTGTTTAAATTTTAATTTTAATTTTAATTCTCCTTTAATTTTCGAAAATCATCAACTTCTTTTCAAAAATTAATTTTCAAAATTCCCTCCCCCTCATCTCCTTCTATTTATTTATTCATCTACTAACACTTCTCCTCACCCAGAAATTCGAACCCCTTCTTCTCTCCTGAGTTCGAATTCTTCTCTTCTTCATTCTCTTTCTTCTTTTCTTCTACTCACACAAGGGAACCTCTATACTGTGGTAAAAAGGATTCCTATTATTATTTTCTGTTCCCTTCTTTTTCATATGAGCAGGAGCAAGCACAAGAACATTCTTGTTGAAGCAGACCCTAAACCTGAAAAGACTCTGAAGAAGAAACTAAGAGAAGCTAAATTAGAACAATCCCGAGACAACCTTACAGAAATTTTCGAAGAGGAAGAGGAGATGGCAGCCGAAAATAATAATAATGCAAGGAAGATGCTTGGTGACTTTACTGCACCAAATTCCAATTTACATGGAAGAAGCATCTCCATCCCTACCATTGGAGCAAACAATTTTTAGCTTAAGCCTCAACTAGTTTCTCTGATGCAACAAAACTGCAAGTTTTATGGACTTCCATCTGAAGATCCTTTTCAGTTCTTAACTGAATTCTTGCAGATATGTGATACTGTTAAGACTAATGGAGTAGATCCTAAAGTCTACAGGCTCATGCTTTTCCCATTTGCTGTGAGAGACAGAGTTAGAATATGGTTGGATTCTCAACCTAAAGATAGCCTGAACTCTTGGGATAAGCTGGTCACGGCTTTCTTAGCCAAGTTCTTTCCTCCTCAAAAGCTTAGTAAGCTTAGAGTGGATGTATGTGATACTGTTAAGACTAATGGAGTAGATCCTGAAGTCTACAGGCTCATGCTTTTCCCATTTGCTGTGAGAGACAGAGTTAGAATATGGTTGGATTCTCAACCTAAAGATAGCCTAAGGTTGAAGACCTTTACATCCCTGCTGATTTCATAATCCTGGATACTGGAAAGGATGAGGATGAATCCATCATTCTTGGAAGACCCTTCCTAGCCACAGCAAGAGCTGTGATTGATATGGACAGAGGAGAATTGATCCTTCAACTGAATAAGGACAACCTTGTGTTTAAAACTCAAGGATCTCCCTCTGTAACCATGAAGAGGAAGTATGAAAAGCTTCTCTCACTACAGAGTCAACCAAAGCCCCCACAGTCAAACTCTAAGTTTGGTGTTGGGAGGCCACAACCAAACTTTAAGTTTGGTGTTGAACCCCCACAACCAAACTCTAAGTTTGGTGTTGGGAGGTCCCAACCTTGCTCTGATTATCTGTGAGGCTCCATGAGAGCTCACTGTCAAGCTATTGACATTAAAGAAGCGCTTGTTGGGAGGCAACCCAATGTTATTTAATCATTTTTATTTTATTTTCTCTTTGTTATTTCATGTTTTATTAGGTTGATGATCATGTGGAGTCACAAAAACTACTGAAAAATAAAAAACAGAATGAAAAACAGCATTGAAAAAATCACACCCTAGAGGAAGGACTTACTAGCGTTTAAATGCCAGTAAGGAGCATCTGGCGTTGAACGCCAGAAACAAGCAACATCCTGGCGTTCAGACGCTAGGAATGCATGACGTTAGGATTTTGGCCAGTAAAGAATGTCATAAAAATAGTCACGTTGTAGATATAGTCTCTAAACCGACAAAAATCCCTTCGTACAAACGTTTTGGTTGTCACAAGTAACAAACCCCTTTTAAAATTGATAACCGAGTATTTAAACCTCGGGTCGTCTTCTCAAGGAATTGTAGGGAGGTATGTTCTTATTATTGGTTATGAGTTTGTAAATTGGGAAAATTTGGAGTTTGGGCAATGGGCACAGGTATATTTTCAAAGGAATAAAAATAAATAAATAATTGAAAAATAAGTTTTTGGCAAGGTATGAGAACCGGAAATCCTGTCCTTGTTATCCTTATCAGATGTGATGAGAATTGGATTTCAATCCCACTTAGTTAAGTCAAGTGGACTAATTAGCTTGATTCTCAAGTCCTAGTCCTGTGGAGAGACTAGTGTTAGAGCAATCCTAGCTAAAGCAAAATCTGTCAATTTCAACCACTCCTGAGTTTGACAACTCAAGTGTTACCAATTACCTAACCAAAGCCAAAAGGAAGAAAATATCTAAATTAAATTAAAAGCAAAGCGATCTTAAATCTGAAATACCTCAAATAATATTAATTAAGAAAATCATAACATGAATGTAGCATAAGCCAAATAGGCAACATAACTAATATAAGCATTAAAGTATCTGAACTTAAGAGATAAATATAAAGTAAAAGAACGTTGAACCTGGGATTGAGAGTCACTCCTAAAACTAAGAGAAATCCTAAATCCTAATCCTAAGAGAGAGGAGAGAACCTCTCTCTCTAAAAACTACATCTACTCCTAAAATTATGAATTATGAGAGCCTCTCTGAATGGATGCATTCTCCTACTTTATAGCCTCTAATCTGTGTTTTCTGGGCCGCAAACTGGGTCAAAAACAGTCCAGAATTCGCTGGGTTCGAATTTTGCCACGCTGGATTTCCGTCATTGCGACGCGGCCGCATGGATCACGCAGTCGCATCGCCTAGCGTCAGGGAAACTATATCATATTATATATCAAATCGAAGCCCCAGACGTTAGCTTTCCAACGCAACTAAAACCGCATCGTTTGGACCTCTGTAGCTAAAGTTATAGCCGTTTGAGTGCAGAGAGGTCAGGCTGGACAGCTTAGCAATTTCTCCAACTTCTTGTATTCCTTCCACTTTTGCATGCTTCCTTTCTATCCTCTAAACCATTCCTGCCCTGTAATCTCTGAAATCACTTAACACACATATCAAGGCATCTAATGGTGATAAGAGAGGATTAATAATAAGCAAATATAAGATCAAAGAAGCATGTTTTCAATCAAAGCACATAATTAGGAAGGCAAATGTAAAACCATGCGAATAGTATGAATAAGTGGGTAAAGAGTAGATAAAAATCACTCAATTGAGCACAAGATAAACCATAAAATAGTGGTTTATCAATGCACCCTGAGGAAAGCTGGCGCTGAATGCCAGAAACAAGCATAGAACTGGCGTTCAACGCCAGAAACATGCTGCATCTGGGCGTTGAACGCCCAGAACAAGCATCAATTCGGCGTTTAAACGCCAGAATTGCATGCAAAGGCATTTTACATTCCTAATTGGTGCAGGGATGTAAATCCTTAACACCTCAGGATCTGTGGACCCACAGGATCATCTCAGGATCTGTGGACCCCACAGGATCCCCACCTACCTCCACTCATACTCTCCCCTCTTCTCATTCATCCTCTCTTCCTAATAAACACCTTTCCCCAAAACCCTTCACCAATCACCTCAATCTCTCTCTTCCCTATTACCCATTCACCACTCATATCCATCTACTCTTCCCCATAAACCTACCTTATAAACCCCACCTACCTTCAAAATTCAAAATCACTTTCCCACCCAAACCCACCCCATATGGCCAAACCTTAACCCCTCTCCCCCCACTATATAAACCTCTCCATTCTTCTTCGTTCTCACACAACACAACCCTCTCATCCCCTTCTTGGCCGAAACACAACCCTCTCTCCCTCTCTTTCATATCTTCTTCTTCTTCTTCTTTTCTTTCTTCTCTTGCTCGAGGGCGAGCAATATTCTAAGTTTGATGTGGTAAAAGCATAGCTTTTTTGTTTTTCCATTACCATTGATGGCACCTAAGACTGAAGAAACCTCTAGAAAGGGGAAAATGGAAGACAAAAGCTTCCACCTCCGAGTCATGGGAGATGGAAAGATTCATCTCCAAAGCCCATCAAGACCACTTCTATGATGTTGTGGCCAAGAAGAAGGTGATCCCCGAGGTCCCTTTCAAACTCAAGAAAAATGAGTATCCGGAGATCTGACATGAGATCCAAAGAAGAGGTTGGGAAGTTCTAACAAACCCTATCCAACAAGTCGGAATTCTAATGGTTCAAGAGTTCTATGCTAATGCATGGATCACTAGGAACCATGATCGAAGTAAGAACCCGAACCCAAAGAATTATCTCACCATGGTTCGGGGGAAATACTTAGATTTTAGTCCGGAAAATGTGAGATTGTCGTTCAACTTGCCAATGATGGAAGAGAACGCACGCCCCTACACAAGAAGAGTCAACTTTGATCAAAGGTTGGACTAAGTCCTCATGGACATATGTGTAGAAGGAGCTCAATGGAAGATTGACTCAAAAGGCAAATCGGTTCAACTGAGAAGACTGGACCTTAAGCCTGTAGCTAGAGGACGGTTGGAGTTCATTCAACGCTCAATCATTCCTACTAGCAACCGGTCTGAAGTTACAATAGACCGGGCCATCATGATCCATAGCATCATGATTGGGGAGGAAGTGGAGGTTCATGAGATTATACCTCAAGAACTCTACAAGGTGGCTGACAAGTCCTCCACTATGGCAAGGTTAGCCTTTCCTCACCTCATTTGCCACCTATGCAATTCGGCTGGGATTAACATAGAGGGAGATATCCTTTTTGAAGAGGAAAAGCCCATCATTAAGAAAAGGATGGAGCAAACAAGAGAGCCTATTCATGGATCTCAAGAGATGCATGAAGAAGCTCATCACCAAGAAATCCCTGAGATGCCTCAAGGGATGCACTTTCCTCCACAGAATTTTTGGGAGCGAATCAACACCTCCCTAGGAGAATTAAGTTCCAACATGGGACAATTAAGGGTGGAACATCAAGATCACTCCATCATCCTCCATGAAATTAGAGAAGATCAAAGAGCAGTGAGGGAGGAGCAACAAAGACAAGGAAGAGACATAGAAGAGCTCAAGGACATCATTGGTTCCTCAAGAAGGAAACGCCACCATCACTAAGGTGGACTCATTCCTTGTTCTTAAATTTTCTGTTTTTCATTTTCTTTATGTTAAGTGCTTATCTATGTTTGTGTCTTATTACATGATCATTAGTATTTAGTAACTATGTCTTAAAGTTATGAATGTCCTATGAATCCATCACCTCTCTTAAATGAAAAATGTTTTTAAATTCAAAAGAACAAGAAGTACATGAGTTTCGAATTTATCCTTGAATTTAGTTTAATTATATTGATGTGGTGACAATAATTTTTGTTTTCTGAATGAATGCTTGAACAGTGCATATGTCTTTTGAAGTTGTTGTTTTAGAATGTTAAATATGTTGGCTCTTGAAAGAATGATGACAAGGAGACATGTTATTTGATAATCTGAAAAATCATAAAAATTCTTGAAGCAAGAAAAAGCAGTGAATACAAAGCTTGCAGAAAAAAAAAGAGAGAAAGAAAAAGAAAAAGCAAGCAGAAAAAGCCAATAGCCCTTAAAACAAAAGGCAAGGGTAATAAAAAGGATCCAAGGCTTTGAGCATCAGTGGATAGGAGGGCCTAAAGGAATAAAATCCCGTCCTAAGTGGCTAAACCGAGCTGTCCCTAACCATGTGCTTGTGGCATGAAGGTGTCAAGTGAAAACTTGAGACTGAGCGGTTAAAGTCAAGGTCCAAAGCAAAAACAGAGTGTGCTTAAGAACCCTGGACACCTCTAATTGGGGACTTTAGCAAAGCTGAGTCACAATCTGAAAAGGTTCACCCAGTTATGTGTCTGTGGCATTTATATATCCGGTGGTAATACTGGAAAACAAAGTGCTTAGGGCCACGGCCAAGACTCATAAAGTAGCTATGTTCAAGAATCAACATACTGAACTAGGAGAATCAATAACACTATCTGAATTCTAAGTTCCTATAGATGCCAATCATTCTAAACTTCAATGGATAAAGTGAGATGCTGATGAGCGGATAATTTATACGCTTTTTGGCATTGTTTTTAGTATGTTTTCAGTGTAATTTAGTTAGTTTTTATTATATTTCTATTAGTTTTTAAATAAAAATCACAATTCTGGACATTACTATGAGTTTGTGTGTTTTTCTGTAATTTCAGATATTTTCTGGCTGAAATTGAGGGAGCTGAGCAAAAATCTGATTCAGGCTGAAAAAGGATTACTGATGCTATTGGATTCTGACCTCCCTGCACTCAAAGTGGATTTTCTGGAGCTACAGAACTCCAAATGGCATGCTCTTAATTGCGTTGGAAAGTAGACATCCAGGGCTTTCCAAAAATATATAATAGTTCATACTTTTCTCAAGGATAGACGATGTAAACTGGCGTTCAACGCCAGTTTCATGTTGTAGTCTGGCGTCAAACGCCAGAAACAGGTTACAAATGGGAGTTGAACGCCAGAAACAGGTTACAACCTGGCGTTTAACTCCAGAAATAGCCTAGGCATGTGAGAAGCTTAAGTCTCAGCCCCAGCACACACCAAGTGTGTAACGACCCAACTTCCAATACATCATGATCGTACCAAAAGTAAGGCGTTACTGACCTGTTTTCCTTATTAACTATTTACTATTAAGCCTTTAGTTCGATATCGCGATTCAATTTTAGTAAAAATACCAGAAATTTTTGTTTTTATTAATTAAAATCATATAGCAAACATCACCAAGTAATAATAATCACATAATTATTAATAATAGTAATATTATACAAAAGAATTTAAATAAAATTCAGGTACAACTCCTATCCCTCTGCATAAAATAAAAACCTTAAGTAGTAAGGGCGAGGGAATTCTATGAAAGAATCTCAACTCATAAACTTAACTCGTAAATAAATTCTAGAATCGCCCGCAGCTTCAAACTGAATCTTCGTACCTGTGTCACTAAAAGGGTGGAAGATTTTGGGGTGAGAACAAACCACACGTTCTCAGTAGGAAATGGGAATGCCGTAAAAGTAATGATTAACATGCAAATAATTAACTTTGCTTAATAAACCATCTTAGTCAAACCTTTTGAAGTACTTTTTAATATTACTTTAGATAAATAATTACTTTCTTTAAATTTCTAAACCCAAAACAGATCTCAATCACAATTTGTCATATTAAATATCTTTTAGCCACATAATTAAATCTCAGTCACAATTGATTCTCAGTCACAACAAATAGTTATTAATCATTTTTATATATTTACAGACTACTAGCACAAGTAAGAAACTCAATTCAACAGACAAACAAATCACAATAAAACAAACAACACAATCGCAGAGAAGTAATACAAGCAAACACAACCAAATGCAAATGCACAACCAATATGATGCATGTCTGTCCTAAGCAGGCCATGAGCTCACGTGTCGGTTTACACCCTACAGCCCGACATTACCTAGGAACAAGTCCCAGATATGGCTTCCTTTTGTGTCCTTAGTGCATATGTGTCGATGGTAAGAATACCACTCCTTCGTGACTACCGGCAGTCGGCGCGAAGCCCGACCCCATTATATACGCACAAGGGGAAATAGTGATCCTCAGTTCGTGGGCGTCCCCGAGATCAATTCACAAACAAAACAGAGATCTTTAGTTCGTGGGTTATACCCGAGATCAATACACAATAACATAGTGATCTTCAGTTCGCGGGTTATACCCGAGATCAACATACAACAATTCATGGGTTATTCCCGTAATCAATGATTATCAGTCCGTGGGTTTTTCCCGCATATAAAACAAATAACAATCTATAGGTTTCCCCGAGATCAATGATCATTCAGTTCGTGGGTACTTCCCAATTTTAACCAATTATCAATTCGTGGGTTTTCCCTCGTAGTTAAACAACTAACAGTTCGTGGGGTTTTTCCACCTTTTATTACTTTTCATTATCCTTTCTAAAACGTAACAATCCACATATCAATTCGTCATTCTCTTTTTCCCTTTGAGTTCTTAACATTTTTCTTTAAACCTTTCTTAACTTTCTCAGGCATTTATCCATAAAAATCTTAACCATCAAGCCAGTCATAATCTCTACTTTAGAAATCTTGACTCAAGCCAACTTTAAAACTATTTTTCAGTTTGGTTCTCTATCGAAAGACTCAAGAAAAATCATTTATTTTAAATTCATTAAACACTTTTCAAAACATAACCTCTCTTTGAAAATAATCGAATAGAACTCTTTCTCAAGTTCACTAACTTCACAAAGATTCAAAAATCATCTCTCTTACTATTCAAATTCAAATATTATTATTTCACCAAATTTTTAAAAAGGTAATCTTTATTTCAAGCCCAAAACATAACTCTTTCTATATTGAATCAAATTCAAAACATAATTTCTTTCTTAAATAATTGTTCGAAACATAATTCCTTTCCTTGGTAAATTGAACTCAAAATATTTTAATTCTTTTCTAAACTAAGTAAAGCTCAAGTAATATAATTTTCCAAATTCAAAACTTCTAAAATAACTTTTCAAATGAAACCTCAGGTTTTTATAAAATTTCGGCAGCACCTCCCCTAAAACTCGGACTTAACCACCCTTACGGGTTCCCTCTTTCTCCACAAATCACCAGCCCTTTTCTCAACAATTTTCAAACGGGCAATTCTCAATCAACCAGACATTCACAATTCATAATAATTAGCAAGTCAATCATACTCCACAATTCCAACTAATCCATCAATCCAACTCCAATCTCATCAATTCACAACTAAATTCATAAGTCATAAAATCCTTTCAATTTAAACTCAATCAATTCTCCATCCGTTCATTAGCAATTATCATAACAGATTCTCAATAATTATCTCATCATAATTCAGTTTAAGAACTAACATCCCTTCATCAATTAAAATCAGAATTTCACCCAGTCATCATTTATTTTAAAAGTAAACCAGTCTAACTTTAAAAACTCATAACTAATCTTCCAAAACCATTCTTCAATCAGTCACCAACCAAATCCACTACCGTTACAATATATCAAATAACCAGCACATCATTCAATTCAATATAAATCCGTCAAAGATCATAATTTCAGTCAATTTGTGACCATCAAGCAAACCAGCCTATGGCAACTAGCTCAACATAATCAAATAATAGGATTCTCAGTAATTCCAAACAATTAGAAAATCGGTAACAGTTACAGCCTCAAATCAAAATCAATATCATCAATTAATCACTTACAACCATGAAACCGGCCACAATCACAGCCAAGTCAGAATCAATAAATCATGACGCAGAAAATTAGTCTAACCATTATAAAATTATTTATATACTCTTAAAATTTACTATATTATTTTAGAAAATCAGGTTCTCAAGACAGTTTAATCCTTTAAGTTCCAATCCTTCAATAACCACCAAAATGAATTTCAGCCAGTCACAAGTCAAATTCACAGCCATTCATATATATCAGATAACTAAAATCAACAGCAAGCACTTATCCTCAATAATTAGAATATAGCCACATCTCAACCAATTTAGCATAATCACCTAAAATCAGAATTTTCAACAATTACATCAAAATCAGAAAACTAATATCAATCATAGCCTCAACCAGAATTAATCTTATCAATTAATCTATCACTCACAACAAGAACACCCAATGATATTCACAGCCACACTCTAAAAATCAATAAATTAGTTGAAATACTAGAAAATCATCTCAATACCAAACTTAATCCAAATTTCACAATCTCAAATCAATCAAGCTTATTTCTATCAATTAATCATAATTATGAATTATTTGCAATTACTCACTAAACCTCATTGGCATTCATAAGTTAAAACTGTTAATTTTGAAATAAATCCCCTACCTCAATGTCGAAACTCACGAAAATCGCCAAGCACAGCAGCTCCGTTAGCAATTTCCAGCACCTATTTCCATGGCAACAACAATGACAAGGTTAAAGGCCTCCTCTCCTCTCCGATCTGAGATTCTAGAAGTAGCAGCCATTTTCAAACAGAGCCAGCAGCAACGTGAGGTGGCCACGGCAGTAAGCAAAAACCATGAATTCAAATCGGATAAAAGTAACAATTCTGGAAGTTCAATTCTGGAAGTTCAGGGCAAAATCAAATTGGAACAAGAGCAAGGCTAATAAAATGGCAGTGGAATAAACAAAACATCAAGTGATGATTCAGAACACGAATGTCTTACAACAATTAGAAGGTAATAACAGAACGAAGAAGCTACGGCAGCGGTATAGGCAACTGCAACAGCAAGCTCGGAGGTTGGCAGAGCAACTTCCTCCTCTAGCGACGGCTTGGTGAGATGCGGCAGCAGTAGGGTGCAACAACGGCTGTGCTGCAGCTCAGTAATGGCGACGCGGTGGCAGCTCGCGTGGATGGCGATGGCAACCCACAGCACTGACGGCGACAAGGCTGGTCGCGGGCTTCTTCCTCGCGGTGTCTGGCTCTCTCTCCGCGCTTGACGGCGTTCGGTGGCAATGGAGGCATGGCGGCGACACAGCAAAGGTTCCCTCCTCCCTTGGCTTTCGCGTGGTTCTTCCTTCCTCCTTGAGCAGCGACGACGGCGTCCTCTTCGTCGGCAATAATGACGGCGGCGATGACGAGGCGGGCTGGACATGGTGCAGCTCCATTCACAGGGTGTGGGTGTGTGACAGAAGGGGTGTGGGCTGAATGAGTGCGGTGTCCTGAGTGTGTATGTGTGCTGCGGTGAAGCTGAGGAAGAGAGGGGAGTCTGTGCGACTTGTGATGAGGGTGACGGCGCTGAGGAGAGTGGGGGAGGGTTAGGGTTTCTGATTAGTAACTTAGGGTTTCCAATTTGGGAAATTAGGGTTTCTGAATTTGATTTGGGAATTAGGGTTAGAAATTAGGGATTTTATAAAGAAATATGGATAGATATGAATAGATATTTTGATAAAATTGGAGGATAGAGTAATTTTAAATTAAATATACTCTCTTAAAAATATTTAGGAACATTATTTATCAACATATTGCTAAATTAGATGAATTATTTCTAATTTACATTATAAAATGTACAAGTTAAGTATATTTTGTAAAGTACAATTTAAATTCAAATATTAATTTTCTAGATTAAATCATACAAATCTCTATTATTTTTTTATCTCTGAAACTTTAATTTCAATTTATAAAATAATTAATTATAATAAAGTTGTACATAAATATTAATTGACTTAAACTTAAAGTATTTATAAATATCAATCTAATCATTTCTAATAAAATAATTTCTAGGAGTTCAAGTTAATAATATAATTCATTCAAAATAGAATTTATTTAAATTAAATTATACAATTATTCTAATTTTTCAATTATCAAACTTATAATTTATAATTTACCAAATATCCAATAAAGATTATATAAAAATTCTAATTAATTTAAACTTCAATTATCATGAAA
>NC_029790.2:62435270-62484638 GCF_000816755.2 Arachis ipaensis | reverse complement strand
CTATCTCTGAAACTTTAATTTCAATTTATAAAATAATTAATTATAATAAAGTTGTACATAAATATTAATTGACTTAAACTTAAAGTATTTATAAATATCAATCTAATCATTTCTAATAAAATAATTTCTAGGAGTTCAAGTTAATAATATAATTCATTCAAAATAGAATTTATTTAAATTAAATTATACAATTATTCTAATTTTTCAATTATCAAACTTATAATTTCAATTATACCAAATATCCAATAAAGATTATATAAAAATTCTAATTAATTTAAACTTCAATTATCATGAAAATGTATTTAATTACCTTTAGTAAAATAATTTTCTTAAAATAAAGTTATCAACAAATATAATAAATCACAAATGACTAATTATTTGATTTTCAAAAACTAGGGTTGTTACAAAGTGGGCCCCAGAAGTGGATTTCTGCACCATCTATCATAGTTTATTTATTTTCTGTAAACCTAGGTTACTAGTTTAGTATTTAAATAACTTTTAGAGGTCTATTTTCGTAGCTCATGACATTTTAGATCTGAACTTTGTACTCTTTGATGGCATGAGTCTCTGAACTCCATTGTTGGGGGTGAGGAGCTCTGCTGTGTTTCGATGAATTAATGCAACTATTTCTGTTTTCTATTCAAACACGCTTGTTTCTATTTAAGAGGTTCATTCGCACTTCAATATGATAAATGTGATGATCTGTGACACTCATCACCATTCTCAACCTATGAACGCATGCCTGACAACCACCTCCGTTCTACCTTCGATTGAATGAACATCTCTTGGATTCCTTAATCAGAATCTTCGTGGTATAAACTAGAATCTATTGGCAGCATTCTTGAGAATCCGGAAAGTCTAAACCTTGTCTATGGTATTCCAAGTAGGATTCAGAGATTGAATGACTGTGACGAGCTTCAAACTCACAAGGGTTGGGCGTAGTGACAGACGCAAAAGGATCAATGGATCCTATTCTAGCATGAGTGAGAACCGACAGATGATTAGCCATGCGGTGACAGCGCACCTGGACCCTTTTCACTGAGAGGACGGATGGTAGCCATTGACAACGGTGATCCACCAACACACAGCTTGCCATAGGAGGAACCTTGCGTGCGTGAAGAAGAAGGCAGGGAGAAAGCAGAGATTCAGAAGACAAAGCATCTCCAAAACTCCAACATATTCTCCATTACTGCAGAACAAGTATTTAATCCATGCTCTTTTATTCTTCGCAATTCATGCTGATAATTATAATTGATTTCCTGACTAAAATTTACAGGATAACCATAGATTGCTTTAAACCAACAATCTCCGTGGGATCGACCCTTACTCACGTAAGGTATTATTACTTGGACGACCCAGTGCACTTGTTGGTTAGTGGTACGAGTTGTGAAAAGTGTGATTCACAATTCGTGCACCAAGTTTTTGGCACCGTTCCCGGGGATTGTTCGAGTTTGAACAACTGACGGTTCATCCTGTTATTTTGTCTTTTGGGTCAGAGTCTTTTGCTTTCTTTTCAAAAATCTTTCAAAAGATTTTTATTTTTCTTTATTAATCTGTGATTTGTGTTTGAGTCTTTTATTATTGTTCTTGTTAAAATTTTAGAATCCTTATTTTCTTTTTCAAAAGTTTTTCAAAATTTTATTTTTTTAACTAATAATTGAGTTTTTTCTGTTTAAGTTTAGTTTTATATTTTAAGTTTGGTGTCAATTGCATATTTTATACTTTCCTTTAAATTTTCGAATTTGTGTTCTTTGTTTTTCCTGGATCTTCAAGTTGTTCTTGTTTATTTTTCTTGTTTGATCTTTATTTTTTCTTGTTCTATTTCTTTTCTTGTTTTTCTTGTGCTTTTTGAAAACATTAGTTTTTGAAAAAAGTTTATTCTTAGTTATTAAAAATACTTCTTTAAAACAAGTGTTACATTTACAACTCAATTGGTTAAAGCGTTGGTTTATGTTCTTGGTAATTGGGTATCTTCTTTTTAAAATCTTTTTTTTTTCAAAAATAATTTTTCTTTGATTAAATCTTGTGCCAAACTTTAAGTTTGGTGTTTTCTTGTCAATCTTTCTATAATTTTCGAAAATTTTATTGAGGTTTTCTAAAAATTTTAAGTTTGGTGTTCTTTCTTTTGTTCTTGTTGTTCTTGTGAGTCTTCAAAGTGTTCTTGAGTTTTCCTTATATCTTGATCTTAAAATTTTTAAGTTTGGTGTTCCTTGGTATTTTTCCCTCCAAAATTTTCGAAAACAAGGAGCATTAGATCTAAAAATTTTAAGTCTTGTGCTATCTTATTTTTTTTCTCTTTCCTCTTTAAATTCAAAAATATCTTTTTCCTTTATTTTAATTGATTTTTCGAATTTTCCTTTTAAAAATTCAGATTTTATTTTAAAATTTTTTATTTTATCTTATCTTAGTTTTAAAATTTCAAAATTCAAATCTTTTTCAAAAAAAAATCATATCTTTTTAAAAATCTTATCTTATCTCATTTCAAATTTCAAATTTCAACTTTCAAAATTCAAAATTTAATTTTCAAAACTTTTTAATTTAAATTCCTTATCTTCTCTCACCTAACCTATCTTATCTTTTCTAATCTCAAATTTTAAAATCAAATCTTTTTCATATCTTTTCTTTTTTTATTTTATTTTTTTATTTTATTTTCTTACAAGTATCTTTAATTTTAAGACATATCTTTTTCAAAAATTCCTAACCAATTTCTCTCTCTTCATTTTTTTTGAAAATCCTCACCCACATCTTTTCCTAATCTTTTTAATTAATTAATTTAGTTTTCAATTTTCTTTTATTTATTTTTCTTCAAATTTTCAAATTTATAGTCAATTTTTCATTTATTTTCTTTTATTTTATTTTAGTTTAATTTTGGTTTTCAAAAAAAAAAATTATTTGCAATCCACATCATCTTCCTTTCTCCATCATGGACTTAAGTGGAAATGAACAGTCCAGAAGGACTCTGGGGTCATATGCTAACCCCACTACTGCTTCATATGGGAGTAGTATCTGTATACCCTCCATTGGAGTCAGTAGCTTTGAGTTGAATCCTCAGCTCATTATCATGGTGCAGCAAAGTTGCCAGTATTCTGGTCTTCCACAGGAAGAACCTACAGAGTTTTTGGCACAGTTTTTACAGATTCCTGACACAGTACATGATAAGGAAGTAGATCAGGATGTCTACAGATTATTACTATTTTCATTTGCTGTAAAAGACCAAGCTAAGAGGTGGTTAAATAACCAACCTAAGGCTAGCATAAGGACATGGAAACAGCTGTCAGAAAAATTCCTGAATCAATACTTCCCTCCAAAACGGATGACACAGCTAAGGCTGGACATCCAATTTTTATACAAGGAGATAATGAATCTCTTTATGATGCCTGGGAGAGATACAGAGAGATGCTAAGAAAATGCCCCTCTGAAATATTTTTAGAATGGGTGCAATTAGACATCTTCTATTATGGGCTTACAGAGAAAGCCGAAATTTCTCTAGATCACTCAGCTGGTGGATCTATACACATGAGAAAGACAATTGAAGAGGCTCAAGAGCTTATTGATACAGTTGCCAGAAATCAGCATCTGTACCTAAATAGTGAATCTTCTATGAAAGAAGAGGCTAAAACAATAACTGCTGAACTCAGTCCTGCAGAACAAATTACTGAATTCAATCAGCAATTAGATTTTCTAACAAAACAGCTGGCCGAATTCAAGGAGATATTACAAGATACAAGAAGGGATAATATAAACATGGAAGAACAGTTGAAGCAAACAGAACAGCAGTTATCGAAACAAATAACAGAAGAATGCCAAGCAGTTCAATTAAGAAGTGGAAAAACATTAAATACCTCACTTCAAGGCAGCAGGAAGCCAAGAAATGAACAAACTGCTATTCACGATCCCTCTGAGGACAGTAAGAGCCCAGAGAGGAATAACTCTGGCATTCAAATGCCAGAAACAAGCAATGATTTGGCGTCAAACGCCCAATGGAAGCTCAGTTCTGGCGTTCAAATGCCAGGAACAAGTAAGGAGTTGGCGCCCAACGCCACTCTAGCTTCTGACTCTGGCAATCAAATGCCAGTGAGGGATCAGACACACACAAGTGCTAATAACAACCCCTCTAAAAAGGCTTCTCCAACCACCTCTGTAGGAAGTAAACCTGCAGGAACTAAGGTTGAGGAATACAAAGCCAAGATGCCTTATCCTCAAAAACTCTACAAGGAGGAGCAGGATAAGCAATTTGCTCGCTTTGCAGACTATCTTCGGACTCTTGAAATAAAGATTCCGTTTGCAGAGGCACTTGAGCAAATACCTTCTTATGCCAAGTTCATGAAAGAGATCTTGAGTCATAAGAAGGATTGGAGAGAAACTAAAAGAGTTTTCCTCACTGAAGAATGCATTGCAGTCATTCTAAAAAGCTTTCCAGAAAAGCTTAAAGATCCCGGAAGCTTTCTGATACCATGCACATTAGAGGGTAATTGCACCAGGACAGCTCTATGCGATCTTGGGGCAAGCATCAACCTAATACCTGCATCCACCATCAGAAAGCTTGGTTTAACTGAAGAAGTTAAACCGACCCGGATATGTCTCCAACTTGCTGATGGCTCCATTAAATACCCATCAGGCGTGATTGAGGACATGATTGTTAGGGTTGGGTCATTCGCCTTTCCCACTGACTTTGTAGTGCTGGAAATGGAGGAGCACAAGAGTGCTACTCTCATTCTAGGAAGACCTTTCTTAGTAACTGGATGAACTCTCATTGATGTCCAACAGGGGGAAATAACCCTGAGAGTCAATGAGGATGTGTTTAAGTTGAATGCTGTCAAGGCCATGCAGCATCCAGACACACCAAAAGACTGCATGAAAGTTGATCTTATTGACTCTTTGGTAGAGGAGATCAACATGGCTGAGAGTCTCGAATCAGAGCTGGAAGACATCTTTAAAGATGTTCAGCCTGATTTGGAGGATTCAGAAGAATTGAAAGAACTTATGAAACTTCCTCAGGAAGAGGAAACACCCCCTAAACCTGAGCTCAAGCCATTTCCACCATCCCTGAAATATGCATTTCTGGGAGAAGGTGACACTTTTTTAGTGATCATAAGCTCTGCTTTAAATCCACTGGAAGAGGAAGCACTAATTCAAGTGCTAAGGACACACAAGACAGCTCTTGGGTGGTCCATAAATGACCTTAAGGGCATAAGCTCAGCTAGATGCATGCACAAAATCCTATTGGAGGATGATGCTAAGCCAGTGGTTCAACCACAGAGGCGGCTAAATCCAGCCATGAAGAAAGTGGTGCAGAAGGAGGTCACCAAGTTACTAGAGGCTGGGATTATTTATCCTATTTCTTATAGCCCCTGGGTGAGCCCTGTTCAAGTTGTCCCCAAAAAGGGAGGTATGACAGTGGTTCATAATGAAAAGAATGAACTGGTTCTTACAAGAACAGTTACAGGGTAGCGCATGTGTATTGACTACAGAAGGCTCAATACAGCCACCAGAAAGGATCATTTTCCTTTACCATTCATAGACCAGATGCTAGAGAGACTAGCAGGTCATGAATACTACTGTTTTTTGGATAGCTATTCAGGTTATAACCAAATTGCAGTAGATCCTCAGGACCAAGAGAAAACAGCATTTACATGTCCTTCTGGAGTGTTTGCTTATAGAAGGATGCCTTTTGGTCTGTGTAATGCACCTGCAACCTTTCAGAGGTGCATGCTCTCTATCTTCTCTGATATGGTAGAGAAATTTCTGGAAGTCTTCATGGATGACTTTTCAGTATTTGGAGACTCATTCAGCTCCTGCCTTAACCATTTAGCACTTGTTCTGAAAAGATGCCAAGAGACCAACCTAGTTTTAAACTGGGAAAAATGTCACTTTATGGTAACTGAAGGAATTGTCCTTGGGCATAAAATTTCAAACAAGGGAATAGAGGTGGATCAAGCTAAAGTGGAGGTAATTGAAAAACTACCACCACCTGCTAATGTTAAGGCAATCAGAAGCTTTCTGGGGCATGCAGGATTCTACAGGAGGTTTATAAAGGATTTTTCAAAAATTACAAAATCCCTGAGCAATCTGCTAGCTGCTGACACGCCATTTGTGTTTGACACAGAGTGTCTGCAAGCGTTTGAGACTCTGAAAGCTAAGCTGGTCACAGCACTAGTTATCTCTGCACCAGACTGGACATTACCATTTGAACTAATATGTGATGCCAGTGACCATGCCATTGGTGTAGTACTGAGGCAGAGGCATGACAAGCTTCTGCATGTCATTTATTATGCTAGCCGCGTTTTAAATGATGCCCAGAAAAACTACACAACCACAGAAAAAGAATTGCTTGCAGTGGTTTATGCCATTGACAAGTTTAGATCATACTTAGTAGGATCCAAAGTGATTGTGTACACTGACCATGCTGCTCTCAAATATCTACTCACAAAGCAGGATTCAAAACCCAGGCTCATAAGATGGGTGTTGCTTCTGCAGGAGTTTGATATAGAAATAAGAGACAGAAAAGGGACAGAAAACTAAGTGGCTGACCATCTGTCCCGGATAAAGCCAGTAGAAGGGGCGTCCTTTCTCTCTGTTGAGATCTCTGAAACCTTTTCGGATGAGTATTTGTTTGCCATTCAGGAAACACCATGGTTTGCAGACATTGCAAACTATAAAGCTGCAAGGTTCATACCCAAGGAGTACAGCAGGCAACAAAAGAAAAAATTAATTACTGATGCAAAGTACTACTTGTGGGATGAACCCTATCTCTTTAAGAGATGTGCAGACGGAATAATCCGTAGGTGTGTGCCTAGAGAAGAAGCACAGAGGATCTTATGGCATTGCCATGGATCACAATATGGAGGCCATTTCGGAGGTGAGCGAACAGCCACCAAGGTCCTCCAATGTGGCTTCTACTGGCCTACCCTCTATAGAGATTCTCGAGAGTTTGTACGTAACTGTGACTGCTGCCAGAGAGCTGGTAATCTGCCTCATGATTACGCCATGCCTCAACAAGGGATCTTGGAGATTGAGTTGTTTGATGTATGGGGAGTTGACTTCATGGGGCCTTTCCCACCATCATACTCAAACACTTATATTCTGGTGGCAGTCGACTATGTATCCAAATGGGTAGAGGCCATTGCCACACCCACCAATGATACTAAAGGAATTCAGACTCACTGCTTTCGAAAATGCCAAGCTTTACAAAGAGAAAGCAAAAAGGTGGCATGACAGAAAGCTGTCATCTAGAGTCTTTGAACCAGGACAGAAGGTTCTGCTGTTTAACTCTAGGCTCAGGCTATTTCCTGGGAAACTGAAATCCCGATGGAGGGGACCATATGTGATAACAAGTGTATCACCATATGGCTATGTGGAGCTTCAAGACATTGATTCTAATAAGAAGTTCATTGTTAATGGATAGAGAATCAAGCACTATCTTGAAGGCAATGTTAAGCAAGAGTGCTCAAGGCTGAGGCTAGATTAAAAGCTCAGCAAGGTCCAGCTAAAGACAATAAAGAAGCACTTGTTGGGAGGCAACCCAATGTTATTTAATTATATCTATTTATTTTCTATTGCTATTTTATGTCTTCTTAAGGTTAATGATCATGTGAAGTCACAAAAACTACTGAAAAATCAAAAACAGAACAAAAACAGCACACCCTGGAGGAGGAGTATTCTGGCGTTTAACGCCAGAAACAGGCACCAAGCTGGCGTTTAACGCCAGAAACAAGCATCTACCTGGCGTTAAATGCCAGAAACAAGCTACATTTGGGCGTTTAACGCCAGAAACAGACAGCAGTCTGGCGTTAAACGCCAGGATTGCACAGCAAGGGCATTTTACACGCCTAATTGGAGCAGGGATGTTAAGTCCTTGACCCCACTTGATCTGTGGATCCCACAGGATCCCCTCAAGATCTGTGGACCCCACAGGATCCCCTCAAGATCTGTGGACCCCACAGGATCCCTACCTTTCCTTCTTCATTTTCACACAACACAACCCTCTCTTCCTCCACTTGGCCGAATACATCTTCTTCCCCCATCTCCTCCACTTTCTTCTTCTTCTACTACTTTCTCTCTTCTTTTGCTCAGGGACGAGCAAACCTTCTAAGTTTGGTGTGGAAAAAGCATTGCTTTTTCTTTGTTTTTCCATAACCACTAATGCCTCAAGGGATGCACTTCCCTCCACAAAACTATTAGGAGCAACAAAGACAAGGAAGGGACATAGAGGAGCTCAAGAGCACCATTGGTTTTTCAAGAAGAGGAAGACGCCACCCTCACTAAGGTGGACCCGTTCCTTAATCTCCTTGTTCTTATTTTGTTGTTTTTCGTTTATTATGCTTTATGTTTTATTTATATTTGTGTCTTTACTATATGATCACTAGTATCTAAGTATCTATGTCTTAAAGATATGAATGTCCTATGAATCCATCACCTTTCTTAAATGAAAAATGTTTTCTGAAAAAGAAAAAGAAGTACATGAATTTTCGAATTTTAAAATAGTTTAATTATTTTGATGTGGTGGCAACACTTTTTTGTTTTCTAAATGAATACTTGAACAGTGCATATGTCTTTTGAAGTTCCTGTTTATGAATGTTAAATATGTTGGCTCTTGAAAGAATGATGAACAGGAGACATGTTATTTGATAATCTGAAAAATCATAAAAATGATTCTTGAAGTAAGAAAAAGCAGTGAATACAGAAAGCTTGCGAAAAAAAAGAAAAAAATGGCGAAAAAAAATAGAAAAAAAAAAGAAGAAGCAAGCAGAAAAAGCCAGTAGCCCTTAAAACCAAAAGGCAAGGGTAAAAAAAAAGGGATCCAAGGCTTTGAGCATCAGTGGATAGGAGGGCCTAAAGGAATAAAATCCTGGCCTAAGTGGCTAAACCAAGCTGTCCCTAACTATGTGCTTGTGGCGTGAAGGTGTCAAGTGAAAACTTGAGACTGAGCGGTTAAAGTCAAGGTCCAAAGCAAAAAAAAAAGAGTGTGCTTAAGAACCCTGGACACCTCTAATTGGAGACTTTAGCAAAGCTGAGTCACAATCTGAAAAGGTTCACCTAGTTATGTGTCTGTGGCATTTATGTATCCGGTGGTAATACTGGAAAACAAAGTACTTAGGGCCACGGCCAAGACTCATAAAGTAGCTGTGTTCAAGAATTACTAGGAGAATCAATAACACTATCTGAATTCTGAGTTCCTATAGATGCCAATCATTCTAAACCTCAATGGATAAAGTGAGATGCCAAAACTATTCAAGAGGCAAAAAGCTAATA
This sequence comes from Arachis ipaensis, assembly GCF_000816755.2. NCBI lineage: Eukaryota > Viridiplantae > Streptophyta > Magnoliopsida > Fabales > Fabaceae > Arachis > Arachis ipaensis. The sequence goes on along the minus strand of NC_029790.2, from coordinate 62,475,386 downwards.
GCCCCGCTCATCTAATTAAGACTAATCTTCATGGATGTTTTTGGAATTTATTGTATATTCTCTCCTTTTTATCCTACTTTGTTTTTAGTTGCTTGGGGACAAGCAACAATTTAAGTTTGGTGTTTTGATGAGCGGATAATTTATACACTTTTTGGCATTGTTTTTAGTATGTTTTCAGTGTAATTTAGTTAGTTTTTATTATATTTCTATTAGTTTTTAAATAAAAATCACAATTTTGGACTTTACTATGAGTTTGTGTATTTTTCTGTAATTTCAGGTATTTTCTGGCTGAAATTGAGAGAGCTGAGCAAAAATCTGATTCAGGCTGAAAAAGGACTGCTGATGCTGTTGGATTCTGACCTCCCTGCACTCAAAGTGGATTTTGTGGAGCTACCGAATTCCAAATGGCGCGCTCTCAATTGCGTTGGAAAGTAGACCTCTAGGGCTTTCCATCAATATATAATAGTCCATACTTTGCTCAAGGATAGACGATGTAAACTGGCGTTCAACGCCAGTTTCATGTTGTAGTCTGGCGTCAAACGCCAGAAACAGGTTACAAATGGGAGTTGAACACCAGAAACAGGTTATAACCTGGCGTTTAACTCCAGAAACAGCTTAGGCACGTGAGAAGCTTAAGTCTCAGCCCCAGCACACACCAAGTGGGCCCCAGAAATGGATTTCTGCACCATCTATCATAGTTTATTCATTTTCTGTAAACCTAGGTTGCTAGTTTAGTATTTAAACAACTTTTAGAGGTCTATTTTCGCAGCTCATGACATTTTAGATCTGAAATTTGTACTCTTTGACGGCATGAGTCTTTGAACTCCATTGTTGGGGGTAAGAAGCTCTGCTGTATTTCGATGAATTAATGCAACTATTTCTGTTTTCTTTTCAAACATGCTTGTTTCTATCTAAGACGTTCATTCGCACTTCAATATGATGAATGTGATGATCCGTGACACTCATCACCATTCTCAACCTATGAATGCATGTCTGACAACCACCTCCGTTCTACCTTTGATTGAATGAACATCTCTTGGATTCCTTAATCAGAATCTTCGTGGTATAAGCTAGAATCCATTGGCAGCATTCTTGAGAATCCGGAAAGTCTAAACCTTGTCTGTGGTATTCCAAGTAGGATTCAGGGATTGAATGACTGTGACGAGCTTCAAACTCATAAGGGTTGGGCGTAGTGACAGACGCAAAAGGATCAATGGATCCTATTCCAGCATGAGTGAGAACCGACAGATGATTAGCCGTGCGGTGACAGCGCACCTAGACCCTTTTCACTGAGAGGACGGATGGTAGCCATTGACAACGGTGATCCACCAACACACAGCTTGCCATAGGAGGAACCTTGCGTGCGTGAAGAAGAAGGCAGGGAGAAAGCAGAGATTCAGAAGACAAAGCATCTCCAAAACTCAAACATATTCTCCATTACTGCAGAACAAGTATTTAATCCATGCTCTTTTATTCTTCGCAATTCATGCTGATAATTATAATTGATTTCCTGACTAAGATTTACAAGATAACCATAGATTGCTTCAAACCAAAAATATCTGTGGGATCGACCCTTACTCACGTAAGGTATTACTTGGACGACCCAGTGCACTTGCTGGTTAGTGGTATGAGTTGTGAAAAGTGTGATTCACAATTCGTGCACCAGATGCCAAAACTATTCAAGAGGCAAAAAGCTACCAGTCCCACTCATCTGATTGGAGCTAATTTTCATTGATAGTTTGGAATTTATAGTATATTCTCTTCTTTTTATCCTATTTGATTTTCATTTTCTTGGGGACAAGCAACAATTTAAGTTTGGTGTTGTGATGAGCAGATAATTTATACGCTTTTTGGCATTGTTTTTAGTATGTTTTTAGTAGGATCTAGTTACTTTTAGGGATGTTTTTATTAGTTTTTATGTTAAATTCACATTTCTGGACTTTACTATGAGTTTGTGTGTTTTTCTGTGATTTCAGGTATTTTCTGGCTGAAATTGAGGGATTTGAGCAAAAATCAGATTCAGAGGTTGAAGAAAGACTGCAGATGCTGTTGGATTCTGACCTCTCTGCACTCAAAGTGAATTTTCTGGAGCTACAGAACTCCAAATGGCGCGCTCTCAATTGCGTTGGAAAGTAGACATCCAGGACTTTCCATCATTATATAATAGTCCATACTTTACTCAAGGATAGACGATGTAAACTGGCGTTCAACGCCAGTTCCATGTTGCAGTCTGGTGTCAAACGCCAGAAACAGGTTACAAATGGGAGTTGAACGCTAGAAACAGGTTACAACCTGGCGTTTAACTCCAGAAATAGCCTAGGCACGTGAGAAGCTTAAGTCTCAGCCCCAGCACACACCAAGTGGGCCCCAGAAGTAGATTTCTGCACCATCTATCATAGTTTATTCATTTTCTGTAAACCTAGGTTACTAGTTTAGTATTTAAACAACTTTTAGAGGTCTATTTTTGCAGCTCATGACATTTTAGATCTGAAATTTGTGCTCTTTCACGGCATGAGTCTTTGAACTCCATTGTTGGGGGTGAGGAGCTCTGCTGTGTTTCGATGAATTAATGCAACAATTTCTGTTTTCTATTTAAACACGCTTGTTTCTATCTAAGACATTCATTCGCACTTCAATAAGATGAATGTGATGATCTGTGACACTCATCACCATTCTCAACCTATGAACGCGTGCCTGACAACCACCTCCGTTCTACCTTTGATTGAATGAACATCTCTTGGATATCTTAATCAGAATCTTCGTGGTATAAGCTAGAATCCATTGGCAACATTCTTGAGAATCCGAAAAGTCTAAACCTTGTCTGTGGTATTCCGAGTAGGATTCAGGGATTGAATGACTGTGACGAGCTTCAAACTCACAAGGGTTGGGCGTAGTGACAGACGCAAAAGGATCAATGGATCCTATTCCAGCATGAGTGAGAACCGACAGATGATTAGCCGTGCGGTGACAGCGCACCTGGACCCTTTTCACTGAGAGGACGGATGGTAGCCATTGACAACGGTGATCCACCAATACACAGCTTGCCATAGGAGGAACCTTGCGTGCGTGAAGAAGAAGGCAGGGAGAAAGCAGAGATTCAAAAGACAAAGCATCTGCAAAACTCCAACATATTCTCCATTACTGCAGAACAAGTATTTAATCCATGCTCTTTTATTCTTCGCAATTCATGCTGATAATTATAATTGATTTCCTGACTAAGATTTACAAGATAACCATAGATTGCATCAAACCAACAATCTCCGTGGGATCGACCCTTACTCACGTAAGGTATTACTTGGACGACCCAGTGCACTTGCTGGTTAGTGGTACGAGTTGTGAAAAGTGTGATTCACAATTCGTGCACCAGATGCCAAAACTATTCAAGACGCAAAAAGCTACCAGTCCCGCTCATCTGATTGGAGCTAAGTTTCATTGATAGTTTGGAATTTATAGTATATTCTCTTCTTTTTATCCTATTTGATTTTCAGTTGCTTGGGGAAAAGCAACAATTTAAGTTTGGTGTTGTGATGAGCGAATAATTTATACGCTTTTTGGAATTATTTTTAGTATGTTTTTAGTATGACCTAGTTACTTTTAGGGATGTTTTTATTAGTTTTAATGTTAAATTCACATTTCTGGACATTACTATGAGTTTGTGTGTTTTTCTGTGATTTCAGGTATTTTCTGGCTGAAATTGAGGGACTTGAGCAAAAATCAGATTCAGAGGTTGAAGAAGGACTGCAGATGCTGTTGAATTCTGACCTCTCTGCACTCAAAGTGAATTTTCTGGAGCTACAGAACTCCAAATGGCACGCTTTCGATTGCGTTAGAAAGTAGACATCCAGGGCTTTCCAGAAACATTTAATAGTCCATACTTTGAATAAGGATTGATGACGTAAACTGGCGTTCAACGCCAGTTTCATGCTGCAGTCTGGTGTCCAGCGCCAGAAACAAGTTGCAAAGTGGAGTTCAACGCCAGAAACACGTTACAAACTGGCGTTCAACTCCAAGAATGACCTCTCCATGTGTAAACTTCAAGCTCATCCCAAACACACACCAAGTGGGCCCCGGAAGTGGATTTATGCATCAATTACTTACTTCTGTAAACCCTAGTAGCTAGTTTAGTATAAATAGGACTTTTTACTATTGTATTGAGAGGGGGAGATAATCTTTTGATCAACTTTTGATCCTTTGATCACATTTGGGGGCTGGCCATTTGGCCATGCCTGAACCTTCATCACTTATGTATTTTCAACGGTAGAGTTTTTGCACTCCATAGATTAAGGTGTGGAGCTCTGCTGTTCCTCATGATTTAATGCAAAGTACTACTATTTTTCTATTCAATTCAACTTATTCCACTTCTAAGATATCCATTCGCACCCAAGAACACGATGAATGTGATGATTATGTGACGCTCATCATCATTCTCACTTATGAACGCGTGCCTGACAAACACTTCCGTTCTACATGCAACCAAGCTAGAATGAGTATCTCTTAGATATCTAATACAGAGGACCGAGTCTGAGATGTTAGAATCTTCGTGGTATAAGTTAGAACTCATGGATGGCCATTACTGAGATCCGGAAAGTCTAAACCTTGTCTGTGGTATTTCGAGTAGGATCTGGGAAGGGGTGGTTGTGACGAACTTCAAACTTGCGAGTGCTGGGCGTAGTGACAGACGCAAAAGGAGGGTGAATCCTATTCCATTATGATCGAGAACCTCCAGATGATTAGCCGTGCTGTGACAGAGCATTTGGACCTTTTTCACAGAGAGGATGGGATGTAGCCATTGACAACGGTGATGCCTTACAGAAAGCTTGCCATGGAAAGGAGTAGGAATGATTGGATGAAGACAGCAGGAAAGCAGAGGTTCAGAGGAATGAAAGCATCTCTAGACGTTTATCTGAAATTCTCACCAATGATTTACATAAGTATTTCTATCTTTATTTTCTGTTTATTTATTATTATTATTCGAAAACTCCATAACCATTTGATATCCGCCTAACTGAGATTTACAAGATGACCATAGCTTGCTTCATACCAACAATCTCCGTGGGATCGACCCTTACTCATGTAAGGTTTTATTACTTGGACGACCCAGTGCACTTGCTGGTTAGTTGTATCGAAGTTGTGAATGAAAAACGATTTATTAAAGATGTGCGTACTGAGTTTTTGGCGCCGTTGCCTGAGATCACAATTTCGTGCACCACTTCCTCATCAACCCAAGTTCCCACAATTCCCCACACTTTATTGACACACAAGCTCTATCTTAAGCAAACCAAAGATTCAAATCAGGTAATTAATTGTTTTTCCGCTTAAGGCTAGTGATGTGGTAAAATATAGAACAAATGGGGATAAAAGGCTTAAGGTGGCAAACAAGGGTAATTGAAGTGGTAGGCTATTTGAGATAAGTGAGCTAATAACAAATGATGGCCTCAATCATATGTATGCATGCAAATACACTAAACAATAGACAACTCAAATCACTTATTAATCAAATCTACAAGAGAGTGGAAATAGTTTCCCATGGTGGGGTGTCTCCCACCTAGCACTTTTAGTTTAAGTCCTTAAGTTGGACATTTGATGGGGTCCTTGCTATGGTCGCTTATGCTTGAATTCATCCTCGAATCCCCACCATTGTTTGCATCTCCAATGACCACCGGGATCCCAAGTTAGGCGCATAAAGCCTTCAAGTAAGCTCGAGCAAGTAACAAGACCCCAAGAGTATTGATTGTAAGATTGAATTCCGGGGTCCCAAACCTTGTTCTTGCACCCATCTTGTTGTTGATTGCCATCGTTAGATCCGGGTGACAAGGTTTGTAAATTCTCATTTAGGCATCCAAACATTCTCCTAGACCCATTCAATTTAGTTCCACACCAGCCATTGCTCTTGAACTTTGAGCATGCAACCGTCATGAGCTTAGAATGATATTTCCAACCACTACACAACTCTTTCCTACTCTTAACTCCACAAAGAGCTCTAAGTTGACCACCATTTTCAATCAAACCATATTCAAGTGAGAAAGTAAAGCTTTGGGATAAGAATTTTACCCACTTGAATGTTGTGTAGGATGGTGACTTAGGAAGTGGTGGTCCCAATGATCTTGCAAGCTCCACTCTCTTGTGCTCTTCCTTGACTCTCTCCACCTCTTCGTAAGCTTCTTCAATTTCAACCTTTTCCCTTTTATCACTTGGCTTGGTGTTGTCCTCAAGAACTTTGATTTCTTGCCCAATGGGAGGTGATTCCCTTTTGGATAGGAATTCATTGATGAATGAATTCATCTCTTGATCAACCTCTTCATATTCTTCAATTTCGATATACACCATGCCAACTTATTCCTCTTGGTAGCTCTCTTTCTCATTGCTCACCAAGGGTATGGGAGGTTGTGCACACTCTTCTATAACTTCAACTTCATGTCCAATGGGAGAGGATTCAATTGTAGGTAGAAATTCATCCATAATTGAATCCATCTCTTGATAGGCCTCTTTCAAGTCTCCAACTATGACATGCCTTGGAGGTTGCGCACCCTCCTCAACATCAATTTCAAGCTTCTTGAAAGAGTGCTCCACGATGCTACATTCCCATGGACTTTAAACATCTCCTAAATCTTCAACCACCTCTTCCTTTTCTTCAACAATCATGGCTTCCTCTAGTTGCTCCAATACAAAATAACATCCTTTATTTCCCACCGGAGTTTCCAATCTCTCCTTCATGCTATGCTCTTCAATTGACTCTTCACATGTGGCTATGAAAGCACCTTGAGTGTTCAAGCATTGGTAGGCTAAAGTATGCACTACCTTGGTCAAGTTAGTCACAAACTCTAGGGTGTTCCTTTGCATATCCGCTTGTCCTTGAAGTAGCAAGGTGAGAGAGTCATCTAGTGGGGCTTGGAGTGGATAAGAGAGTGCATTATTAATTTGGAGAGAGGGTTCATAGTAGGAAGGTAGTTCTTCTTGGTAAGGGTATGGAGATGGTGTGCATTGAGGTGGTTCTTGGTAATAATCATGATAGGGTTGTGGTGATTCTAAAGGTTCTTGCTCATAATGGTCATAAGAATATGGTATGGGTGATTAGTCATATGATGGATATGGGTCATATAGAGGTGTTTGGTAATGAAAGGCTTGTGAGAGTGGTTGTGGTTCATGTTGAGGATAGGATTCATGGGCATATGATGGTGGTAATTGATTATCACAAGAATATTCACCATAGCCATTAAATTGACATGTGTTAGGATGGTGATTATACCTATAAGCATCCGGAGGTTGTTGCCAATAGGAGTGATCAATTCCTTGAGGCTTCTCCCATCTTGGAGTGTTCCATCCTTGGTACATGTTATCATTAAAGTCCATATTTCCTACAACATGATTAGAACCAAACTCATAGCCAAAGTGAGAATTCATGATAGCAAGAGAAAATGACAACAAAATCAAATAAGAAGCAAGAAAATTAAATCCTAAAACTAGCAAGAACTAACAAAGAAGCAAAATGCAAACATATTCACAACATTCACATATATACAATAACCAATAACATAACACCATTGCAAATTCCCTGGCAACGGCGCCATTTTAATGATTTGGATTTTTGACGGTTTAGAATTTTCCAAATGAAGTCTCGTTGCAAGTATAGTTTCTAAACCAACAATAATCCTTTCATACAAAAATTTGGTTTTCACAAGTAACAAACCCCTAAATTTATAAACCGAAGTATGGAACCTCGGGTCGTTCTCCCTAGGAATTGCAATGAAATGTCTTGTTATTGGTTATGAAGTATGTTTGGGGTTTTTGAGATTTTAGACAAGAAATATAAATGGCAAGAAAATAAACTAACAACTAATAAAGCTCTTGGCAAGGTATGAGAATTGGAAGTCCTATCCTAGTTATCCTCCTCAATTGTGACCACAAATTGTCCATTGCTACCACTTAGTTAACCTCTAACTAAGGAGGAAAGTCAAGTGGATGAATCAACTTGATTCCGCAAGTCCTAGCCAACTCGCAAGGGAAAGTCTAGCTTTAGTGGTATCCAAATCAATTAGCAACTTCTAATTGTCAATCAACAAGGGAATTAGATAACTCAAGCGTCACTAATTACTCTACCTAGGCCAAGAGGAATAAAATCTATACTAAAATCCAACCAAGCATTTCATCAAACACTTGGAAGGAACAAAGGAAAATCATAGTAAATTGATAACAAGGGGAGAATCTAACAACAATTGAATGTAAGAAATTAACAACAACAATTAAAGAGAACAAGATCTACATGAATTACCTCAAATTGCATTAAAAGAAAATAAAATGAACAGAAGTAGATCTACAAACAAAGTAGAATAAATTATAACAAATAATAGAAGAATCATGAATGTAACAACAAGGAATTAAGAAGAAGAAGTAGAAGAGAGCATGAATTAAAATCTAGATCTAAGAACTAAACCTAATCCTAATCCTAATCCTAGAGAGAAGTGAGAGCTTCTCTCTCTAAAACTAAACTAAACTAGCCTAATGTGTGTGTGTATGTCTACATGATGCCTTCCCCTTCATTCCTTGGTCTATTTAGCCTTTTCCCACCAAAACTCAGCTCCAAATGGGGCCAGAAACCCTCCAAAATCGCCAGGCACATGTTCCTCTTTAAAAAATCATGTGCGGCCTTCGGCGCGTACGCGTACAGCACGCGTATGCACCCCTGGAGCTTTTCGTAGTCCGCGCGGTAGCGCACCGTGGGCGCGCGCGCCCATGGGCTTTTTCAAATCTTTGGCTTTTCATGATTTCTCCACTTTGTATGCTTTCCTTTCAATCCTTTGATCCTTTCCTAGCCCTTTTTAACCTAAAATCACTAGCAAACACATTAAGGCATCTAGTGGAATCAAACGAAAATTAAAATTATCAAATAAAAGGTCCAAAAAGCATATTTTTACATCTAAGCACAAATAAGGAGACAATCACAAAATCATGCTATTTCATTAAATAAATGTGAGGAAAGATTATCAAAATGCTCTAAATTCAACACAAGATAAACCCTACAAAGGGGTTTATCAGTGGAGTAATTAGTGACTCTTGAGTTATCTAATTTTTTTGTTGATTGATAATTAGAAGTTGCTAATTAATTTGAATGCCACTAAAGCTAGTCTTTAATCTAGATTTGGCTAGGACTTGTGGACTCAAGTTAATCCATCCATTTGACTTTCCTCCATGGGTAGAATAACTAGGTGGGAGCAATGGATAATTCTCATCACAATTGAGGAGGATAGCTAGGATAGGACTTCTAGTTCTCATACCTTGCCAAGAGCTTTGTCACTTGTTAGTTTATTTCCCTTGCCATTTATATTTCTTGTCTATTAACTTAAAAACCCCAAAACATACCTCATAACCAATAACAAGAACACTTTATTGCAATTCCTAAGGAGAATGACCTGAGGTTTAAATACTTCAGTTTATAATTTTAGGGGTTTGTACTTGTAACAAACAATCTTTTGTATGAAAGGATTATTGTTGGTTTAGAAACTATACTTGCAACGAGATTTCATTGTGAAATTCTAAACCGTCAAAAATCCACTCATCAAAATGGCACCGTTGCCGTGGAATTGCAATGGTGTTATGTTATTGGTTATTGTATATATGTGAATATTGTGAATAGCTTGATTTTTGGATTGCTTGTTAGTTTTTGCTAGTTTCAGGACTTTGTTTCATTCTTTCTTATTAGCTTTTGTTTCTTATTTTCTCTTTTCATTATGAATTCTCACTTTGGCTATGAGTTTGCTTCTAACTATGTTGTAGGAAATGAGGGCTACAATGAGGATGTGTATCAAGGATGGGATAATCAAACGTAGGAGGAGCCATATGCATATGATCAATCTTCATGGCAACAACCTCTACCAGTACACTATGAACAAGAGACATTCTATGATGCATACCAATCAAATGGCTATGGTGAATCTCTTTGTGACTTTTAAGAACCACTACAATATGCCTATGAGCCATATCCTCAACATAACCTTCAACCATACTCACAAGCCCCTTTTCACCAACCACCTTCATATGACCCTAATCCATATCCACAATACCAACCACCTCTTGAACCATATGAGCCATACATAGAACCACCATTCCAACCTCAATACTTTCAAGAACTACCCTCTCCATATTATGACCAAGATGAACCACCTCCAATGTGTGCAAATTTCCATCCTCAAGATGAATTCTACCCTCCACCACCCTCCATAGAAGAATATCCATGCCCATCTATCAAGGAGGCAATGGACCGGCTTCAAGCAACCGTCCACCATAAGTTAGATGCATGGGATTCATACCACATATCCACGGATGATTGTGGAAAAGTGATCGAAGAGGGGAGTATGTGAAGGGAATTGTAGAATCTCAACTTGAGAACAATGGATTAGAGTGTGTTGGGCAACAAGTAGAACAAATGGAGAACATAGAACCACCACATCCCTACCAAGAAGAACCACCTTCCTACTATGAACCCTTCCTCTAAAATGATAAACCCTTCTATCCACCACAACCTCCAATGGATGACATCCTTGATGTTCTCGTTCAAGGACAAGAGGAGATGAAAAAGGAGGTACTAGAATTCACAGCCGTCTTGGCTGAGGTAGTAAACCGATTAGCCTCCCAAGGCTTGGACACTCAAGGAACTCCCATGGCAACATGTGGAGAATCAAATGAAGAGCATAGCATGAAGGAGAGATTAGAAACTTCGGTGAGAAATAAGGGAAATTTCTTTGTGTTGGAACAATTGGAGGAAGCTACAATAGTTGAAGAAAAGGAAGGAGTAGTTGAAGACTTAGGAGATGTAGAACCACCTTGGAAATCTATATTTGAAGGAAACCCTTCCAAGAAGATTGAATTTGATGCTAAGGAAGAATGTGCATAACCTCCAAGGTATATCCCATATGAAGACTTGGACGGGATAGAGCAAGAGTCGAGTTCCCTTGGCAATGAAGATCAAGCATCAAATCTTAGTGGTGAAGAATCCTTTGAGCCTAAAGAACCTTCTCCCGGTGCATTTGAAAGCGTTGAGGAGGTAAATTTCTCTCCTCTCCCTAATTATAATCTTAGTAAGGGTAAAGGCTTAGATAAAATTGTTGAACGAAGGATTATAATTGAGAAATCTTGTAAAGAGGTGGAGGTCCTTAGCAAAAGAAGGACGGGAGTTGAATACGCTTTGTCAAGATCCTTGGAAGCTTCTTTACTTAGGTTGCCATCTACTCTTTCATTTGAATGGGTAAAATTTATTTCTATTAGCTTTATTGTCCCACTCGAATATGGCTTGCTTGAAACGGATGGTCAAGTTAGGATGCTTTGTGGGATGAAGCGTAAAAGAAAGATGTTTCGTGGTTGGCGTTGCAAATCAAGGCTCATTATGGTTGATACGTCAAACATGCAATATAAAGGTTAGAATAGTGCTCAATTAGATGGGTCTAGGAGAATTGTTGGGCACTTCATGGAGAATCCATCTTGCTTGCCACCCGGATCGACTAATAATGATCAACTTCGAGACGGGTGTGAAAATAAAGTGTGGGATCCCGGATTACAAGAAGAGGATCAACTTCGAGAGCCCCAGGCTTGTGAAGAACTCCATCAAGACTTGGTGCAACACATGAGAAATCTTGGGGTACAATGGAGAACCAAGCATTGGTGGGAGTTCCAAGAAGAGTTTAAGCACAAGCCACCTTGAGAGGAGCTCCCCATAAGTCCAACTTAAGGACAATAAACAAAAGTGCTAGGTGGGAGACAACCCACCATGGTAAAATCTTTTCATTTTCTCTTTTGTAAATGTTGGTAAAATTAGTTCAATTTCATGTTTTGTTTAGTTAGTTGAGTTTATTTGGTAGTTTAGTATGTTGAATAAGGTTTTATGGTGTTTTGGTTGCTGTTTGGAGGTTTGGATTGGTTTGGTGCAAAAACATAGAAAAATTTTGAAAAACAGAGCACCATCCACGCGTATGCGTACTCTACGCGTACGCTTGCACTAAGCATTTTCGCCCATCCACGCGCACGCGCGATGCACGCGTACGCGTGGATCCCAAAATTCCACCTCCCAGCCATTTTTCAGAGAGTTGCGCCTACACTGCGTCAACATTGTGCCTGAGGCACAAAACCCAATCCCGCATAAGCGTGAAGGACGCGCATGCGTCCCCTCTGTGGTTTGTCATGCAGGCGTACGTGTGACCCACGTGTACGCGTACGCGTGGGTAGCTTTCTTCCATCACCTTCTTTTCTCACCCTCCTCTTCCCATTCCTTTTCTTCTCCTTTCTTCTTCCCCTCTCCTACTGGTGCGCAGAAATTGTGATTACACTTTGATTATGTAAAATTCATCGCTCTTTCTTTCCCTGGTAATGGCGCCAAAAATATGATGCCAATACCATGGTTCACAACTTCGCACAACTAACCAGCAAGTGCACTGGGTCATCCAAGTAATACCTTACGTGAGTAAGGGTCAAATCCCACGGAGATTGTTGGTATGAAGCAAGCTATGGTCACCTTGTAAATCTCAGTCAGGCAGATATAAAATAGTAATGGGGTTTTCGAAATTAATTAATAAAAGAAGGGATAGAAATACTTATGTAATTCATTGGTTAGAATTTCAGATAAACGTATAGAGATGCTTTCGTTCCTCTGAACCTCTGCTTTCCTGCTGTCTTTCATCCAATCAATCTTACTCCTTTCTATGGCTGGCTTTATGTAATGCATCACCATTGTCAACGGCTACTTTCGGTCTTCTCTCGGGAAAATGATCCAAATGCCCTGTCACGGCACGGCTAATCGTCTGGAGGCATCACCCTTGTCAATGGTTTACATCCTATCCTCTCAGTGAAAATGGTCAACGCACCCTGTCATGGCACAGCTATTCATCTGTCGGTTCTCGATCATGCTGGAATAGGATTTACTATCCTTTTGCGTCTGTCACTACGCCCAGCAATTGCGAGTTTGAAGCTCGTCACAGTCATTCAATCATCGAATCCTACTCGGAATACCACAGACAAGGTTTAGACTTTTCGGATTCTCTTGAATGCCGCCATCATTCTAGCTTACACCACGAAGATTCTGATTAAGAGATCTAAGAGATACTCATTCAATCTAATGTAGAACGGAAGTGGTTGTCAGGCATACGTTCATAGGGAATGATGATGATTGTCACGTTCATCACATTCAGGTTGAAGTGCAAATGAATATCTTAGAAGTGGAATAAGTTGAATTGAATAGAAAACAGTAGTACTTTGCATTAATCTTTGAGGAACAGTAGAGCTCCACACCTTAATCTATGGAGTGCAGAAACTCTACCGTTGAAAATACATAAGTGATAAAGGAGTTCACTGGTCTCGGCCCCAGAGGGGAACCGGAGTAACCAAGACTACTATGATCCGAAGATGAAACTCAGGATGTCTAATACATTAGTAAAAAGTCCTATTTATAATAAACTAGCTACTAGGGTTTACAGAAGTAAGTAATTGATGCATAAATCCACTTCCGGGGCCCACTTGGTGTGTGCTTGGGCTGAGCTTTAACTTTCCACGTGCAGAGGCCATTTGTGGAGTTGAACGCCAGGTTTTGATCCATTTCTGGCGTTCAACTCTGGTTCTTGATCCATTTCTGGCGCTGAACTCCAGAATTAGGCAGAAAGCTGGCATTGAACGCCAGTTTACATCATCTATCCTTGAGCAAAGTATGGACTATTATATATTGCTGGAAAGCCCTGGATGTCTACTTTCCAACGCAATTGGAAGCGCGCCATTTTGAGTTCTGTAGCTCCAGAAAATCCATTTTGAGTGCAGGGAGGTCAGAATCCAATAGCATCAACAGTCCTTCTTCAACCTCTGAATCTAATTTCTGCTCAAGTCCCGCAATTTCAGCCAGAAAATACCTGAAATCACAGAAAAACACACAAACTCATAGTAAAGTCCAGAAATGTGAATTTAACATAAAAACTAATGAAAATATCCCTAAAAGTAACTATATCCTACTAAAAACATACTAAAAATAATGTCAAAAAGCGTATAAATTATCCGCTCATCACAATAGCAAACTTAAATTGTTGCTTGTCCCCAAGCAACTGAAAATCAAATAGGATAAAAAGAAGAGAATATACTATAAATTCCAAAATATCAATGAAACTTAGCTCCAAACAGATGAGCGGGACTTGTAGCTTTTTGCCTCTTGAATAGTTTTGGCATCTCGCTTTATCCATTAAGGTTCAGAATGATTGGCATCTATAGGAACTCAGAGTTCAGATAGTGTTATTGATTCTCCTAGTTCAGTATGATCATTCTTGAACACAACTATTTTATGAGTCTTCGCCGTGCCCCTAAGCACTTTGTTTTCCAGTATTACCACCGGATACATAAATGCCACAGACACATAATTGGGTGAACCTTTTCAGATTGTGACTCAGCTTTGCTAAAGTCCCCAACAAGAGGTGTCCAGAGTTCTTAAGCACACTCTTTTTTTGCTTTGGACCTTGACTTTAACCGCTCAGTCTCAAGTTTTCACTTGACACCTTCACGCCACAAGCACATGGTTAGGGACAGCTTGGTTTAGCCGCTTAGACCAGGATTTTATTCCTTTAGGCCCTCCTATCCACTGATGCTCAAAGCCTTAAAATGCCCTTGTACACAACTCTGGGCGTTCAGTGCTAGGTTGGTGCCCATTTTGGGCGTTCAATGCCCATTTGTTGGCCATTTCTGGCGTTGAATGCCAGAACCATGCTTGTTCTGGGCATTCAGTGCCAGCTCTTCTCCAGGGTGCCATTCTGGCGTTCAGCGCCCAGATGATGCCCATTTTGGGCGTTCAGCGCCAGAACATGCTCTGTTCTGGCGTTGAACGCCAGGCAGATGCTTCCTCCAGGGTGTGATTTTTCTTCTGCTATTTTTGATTCCGTTTTCAATTTTTATATTTATTTTGTGACTCCACATGATCATGAACCTATAAAGACATATAACTAAGAAAAATATAGTTAGATAAATAAAAATTGGGTTGCCTCCCAACAAGCGCTTCTTTAATGTCAATAGCTTGACAGTGGGCTCTTATGGAGCCTCACAGATGTGCAGAGCTTTGTTGAGACTCTCCAACACCAAACTTAGAGTTTGGATATGGGAATTCAACACCAAACTTAGAGTTTGGTTGTGGCCTCCCAACACCAAACTTAGAGTTTGACTGTGGGCTTTGTTTGACTCTGCTTTAAGAGAAGCTTTTTCTGCTTCCTCTCCATGGATGCAGAGAGAGATCCTTGAGTTGTAAACACAAGGTTGTCCTATTGACTTGCTGAGTCAATATTTTTTTCTGAGCCAATATGGTATTCAGAGTATCAATTTCAAGAACTCCCTTCTTCATAGGCGTCCCATTACTCATAGGATTCCTCTCAGAAGTGTACATAAACTGGTTATTAGCAACCATGTCAATGAGTTCTTGAGCTTTTGCAGGCGTTTTCTTTAGGTGAATGGATCGACCTGCAGAAGTATCCAATGACATCTTTGATATCTCAGATAAACCATCATAGAAGATATCCAGGATGGTCCACTCTGAAAGCATGTAGAAGGACACTTTTTGGTCAGCTGCTTGTATCTTTCCCAAGCTTCATAGAGGGATTCACCTTCTTTCTGTCTGAAGGTTTGAACATCCACTCTAAGCTTGCTCAGCTTTTGAGGAGGAAAGAACTTGGCTAAGAAAGCCGTGACCAGCTTATCCCAAGAGTTCAGGCTGTCTCTGGGTTGAGAGTCTAACCAGATTCTAGCTCTGTCTCTTACAGCAAATAGGAAAAATATGAGCCTGTAGACTTCAGGATCTACTCCATTAGTCTTAACAGTATCACAGATCTGCAAGAATTCAGTTAAGAACTGAAAAGGATCTTCAGATGGAAGTCCATAAAACTTGCAGTTCTACTGCATCAGAGAAACTAGCTGAGGTTTCAGCTCAAAGTTGTTTGCTCCAATGGCAGGAATGGAGATGCTTCTTCCATGTAAATTGGAATTAGGTGCAGTAAAGTCACCAAGCATTCTCCTTGCATTATTATTATTTTCGGCTGCCATCTCCTCTTCATGTTCGAAAATTTCTGAAAGGTTCTCTCTGGATTGTTGTAATTTAGCTTCTCTTAGTTTCCTCTTCAGAGTCCTTTCAGGTTCTGGATCTGCTTTAACAAGAATGTTCTTGTCCTTGCTCCTGCTCATATGAAAAAGAGAGAATAGAAAAATAATAATAATAGGGGTCCTCTTTACCACAGTATAGAGGTCCCAGTGTGAGTAGAAGAAAAGAAGAAGAAGAAATTCGAACACAGATGGAAGAGGGGGTTCGAATTTGGGTGAGATGAAGTGTTAGTAGATGAATAAATAAATAGAGGGAGATGAGAGAGAAGGGGAATTTTCGAAAATAATTTTTGAAAAAGAGTTAGTGATTTTCGAAAATGGTTTTTGAAAAAGGTTAGTAGTTTTCGAAAATTAAAAATCAAAAATTAAAATAATTAGTTAATTAAAAAGAAATTTTGAAAAAGAGGGAAGATATTTTCGAAAATTAGAGAGAGAGAGAGTTAGTTAGGTGGTTTTGAAAAAGATAAGAAACAAACAAAAAGTTAGTTAGTTAGTTGAAACAAATTTTGAAAATCAATTTTGAAAAGATAAGAAGTTAGGAAGTTAGAAAAGATATTTTGAAATCAAATTTTTTTGAAAAGGGTAAGAAGATATTTTTGAAAAAAGATATGATTGAAATTAGTTTTGAAAGAGATTTGATTTTTTAAAATCACAATTAATGACTTGATTCACAAGAAATCACAAGATATGATTCTAGAACTTAAAGTTTGAATCTTTCTTAACAAGCAAGTAACAAACTTGAAATTTTTGAATCAAAACATTAATTGATTATGTTATTTTCGAAAATTTGATATAAAAATAAGGAAAAGATTTTTGAAAAATATTTTTGGAATTTTCGAAAATAACTAAGAAATTTGAAAAAGATTTGATTTTTGAAAAAGATTTTGAAGAAGATGAGATTTTTAAATTGAAAATTTGATTTGACTCATAAAAACAACTAGATTTTTAAAAATTTTTGAAAAAGTCAAATCTAATTTTCGAAAATTTTAAGAGAGAAAAAGGGAAAGACATTTTTTTTATTTTTGAATTTTTAATGATGAGAGAGAGAAACATGAAAATGATGCAATGCATGAGAATTTTAGATCAAAACATGTGATGCATATAAGAATACTATGAATGTCAAGATGAACACCAAGAACACTATGATTCTATGAAGATCATGATGAACATCAAGAACACATTTTTGAAAAATTTTTAATGCAAAGAAAACATACAAGACACCAAACTTAGAAATCTTTGATGCTTAGACTCTATGGATGCAAGAATGCATATGAAAAACATCATACAACACAAAACAAGAAAACATCAAGATCAAACAAGAAGACTTACCAAGAACAACTTGAAGATCATGAAGAACACTATGAATGCATGAATTTTCGAAAAATGCAAGATGAGTATACAATTGACACCAAACTTAAAATTGACTCAAGACTCAAACAAGAAACACAAAATATTTTTTATTTTTATGATTTTATGATTTTTTTTGTATTTTCTTTTAAATTTTTTTCGAAAATCATTTTGAAAAAGAAAAATAAGGATTCCAAAATTTTTAATATGAATTCCAGGAATCTTATGCTCTTTAGTCTAAAGCTCCAATCAAAGGGTCAGGCATGGCTTAATAGCCAGCCAAGCTTTAGCATGTAACAGGTAGATCATGAACAGTAGTAGGTGGATTAGCACCAACTAGCTTGCTCTTGATAACAAATTGGAAGCCTCAGTCCAAATGAATTTAGACATGGCTTTACAGCCAGCCAGGCTTCACATGCTTCATGAAACACTAGAATTCATTCTTAAAAATTCTGAAGAAAAATATATTTTTGAAAACATTTTTATTTAAATTTTTTTTTTCGAAATCAAAAGGAAAATTTATGAACGATTTTTGAAAAATTTTTTGAAAATAAAACAAAAAGAAAATTACCTAATCTGAGCAACAAGATGAACCGTCAGTTGTCCAAACTCGAACAATCCCCGGCAACGGTGCCAAAAACTTGGTGCGCAGAAATTGTGATTACACTTTGATTATGTAAAATTCATCGCTCTTTCTTTCCCTGGTAATGGCGCCAAAAACATGATGCCAATACCATGGTTCACAACTTCGCACAACTAACCAGCAAGTGCACTGGGTCGTCCAAGTAATACCTTACGTGAGTAAGGGTCGAATCCCACGGAGATTGTTGGTATGAAGCAAGCTATGGTCACCTTGTAAATCTCAGTCAGGCAGATATAAAATAGTAATGGGGTTTTCGAAATTAATTAATAAAAGAAGGGATAGAAATACTTATGTAATTCATTAGTTAGAATTTCAGATAAGCGTATAGAGATGCTTTCGTTCCTCTGAACCTCTGCTTTCCTGCTAACTTTCATCCAATCAATCTTACTCCTTTCTATGGCTGGCTTTATGTAATGCATCACCATTGTCAATGGCTACTTTCGGTCTTCTCTCGGGAAAATGATCCAAATACCCTGTCACGGCACGACTAATCGTCTGGAGGCATCACCCTTGTCAATGGTTTACATCCTATCCTCTCAGTGAAAATGGTCAACGCACCCTGTCACGGCACGGCTATTCATCTGTCGGTTCTCGATCATGCTGGAATAGGATTTACTATCCTTTTGCGTTTGTCACTACGCCCAGCAATTGCAAGTTTGAAGCTCGTCACAGTCATTCAATCATCGAATCCTACTCGGAATACCACAGACAAGGTTTAGACTTTCCGGATTCTCTTGAATGCCGCCATCATTCTAGCTTACACCACGAAGATTCCGATTAAGAGATCTAAGAGATACTCATTCAATCTAATGTAGAACGGAAGTAGTTGTCAGGCACGCGTTCATAGGGAATAATGATGATTGTCACGTTCATCACATTCAGGTTGAAGTGCGAATGAATATCTTAGAAGTGGAATAAGTTGAATTGAATAGAAAACAGTAGTACTTTGCATTAATCTTTGAGGAACAGCAGAGCTCCACACCTTAATCTATGGAGTGCTGAAACTCTACCGTTTAAAATACATAAGTGATAATGGAGTTCATTGGTCTCGGCCCCAGAGGGGAACCGGAGTAACCAAGACTACTATGATCCGAAGATAAAACTCAGGATGTCTACATTAGTAAAAAGTCCTATTTATAATAAACTAGCTACTAGGGTTTACAGAAGTAAGTAATTGATGCATAAATCCACTTCCGGGGCCCACTTGGTGTGTGCTTGGGCTGAGCTTTAACTTTCCACGTGCAGAGGCCATTTGTGGAGTTGAACGCCAGGTTTTGATCCATTTCTGGCGTTCAACTCTGGTTCTTGATCCATTTCTGGCGCTGAACTCCAGAATTGGGCAGAGAGCTGGCGTTGAACGCCAGTTTACGTCATCTATCCTCGAGCAAAGTATGAACTATTATATATTTCTGGAAAGCCCGGGATGTCTACTTTCCAACGCAATTGGAAGCGCGCCATTTTGAGTTCTGTAGCTCCAGAAAATCCATTTTGAGTGCAGGGAGGTCAGAATCCAACAGCATCAGCAGTCCTTCTTCAACCTCTGAATCTGATTTTTGCTCAAGTCCCTCAATTTCAGCCAGAAAATACCTGAAATCACAGAAAAACACACAAACTCATAGTAAAGTCCAGAAATGTGAATTTAACATAAAAACTAATGAAAACATCCCTAAAAGTAACTAGATCCTACTAAAAACATACTAAAAACAATGTCAAAAAGCGTATAAATTATCCGCTCTTCACCTACCCCTCATCCAACACTTCCAAACACCATTTATAACCATCTAGGTAGTTAGTTAGTTAGTTTAATTTTCATTTAAATTTCTATTTTCCATTATAAGTGTTGGATTGTTAATCATGTTTACCATTAATTGCTACCAAGTATTAAAACGGATGTTATCTTAACATCACTATGTTTATAATCATTGTTGGATTCTATTGTTGAGGTGACAATTTATTACTTGATTTTGAGTTTTTCATGCTTAATTTTGTGAACACCAAGTACATATGACATTGCCTTCAAGTTTTTTAAATTATTTGAATTACATGATTTGGCTTTGAATCCTATTCTTTGATTAGGAAACTAATTGATGGATGTTGTGCATTTACCTTAATGCATCAGGTTTCTTGATCATACGCATCCATATGTTTTCTGCTTGAATGCTTTCATACTTCTTTATTGCTTGTTTGGTTATTTTGACCCACAAGTTTAGAGCATCTCAAGTACCCTAGGATGAGTGAAGTGCATGCATCCTTGGTGACATCGCTTTTCATGCTAATGTGTGTTCTAAACCGCGCACAATTTAGACTCACACCCTTAATTCATTTATGTCACACTAATTCACTCACTCAATTCTAATGATTTACCTCATTCCAACAATGTATGCTTCCTTGCTTTTGTATTTTCTCATCTTATGGTGTTATATTTTTGTTTTTCATGAACGATGCACCACAAGCAAACATGGGAGCAGAAGAAAGAACACGCAGCACCGGTTGACCTACCAGCTGAGGGTAGCAACTCGGAAAATCGCCGTACCCCCTTGCTCATCTTTGACTGCACCGAGGACGATGCAAACTTTTAAATGTGGGGAGGTCGTCCGACCGTTCGACGTTCTTGGGTGACAAATTTCTAATCCCAACACTTTCGCATTTCATTTTAGGTCCTTTATTAGGTCTTTTAGGATTTTTGGTTGCATTTTCTTATTTTTGCATATATATACATAATAAGCTTAGTCAAAATAATGAAATTTTTCAAGGAATTTATCTATAGGGAATTAACATCCCAATTGATTTGAGTGAAAATTTTTCATAGAACTTGCTTGAATCATATATATATTGTGGATCATGTTTTTGAGCTAAGAACACAAGCATGTGAGTTTTGAGCCTAATTGTGTGGTTACATCTTATGACCACTTATTCTCCTTCTTGTGTGCATTATTCTCTTTCTATGATTGTAATCTTTGATTTGTTTGATTCTTTATGTCCATTATTTTTTGTATTCATGCACCTATATGATTGAGGCCATCATTTCATTTAGCTCACTTACCCAAATAGCCTTACCTTTTATCTTCCATTGTTAGCCAACTTTGAGCCTACCATTAACCCACTTGTTCTTAATTTTAGCACATTACAAGCCGTAAAGAAACAATAAATGTCCGTATTTGGATCTTTGATTAGCTTAGGCTAGTGTGTGTGTATCATTAAAGTGTGGAAAATTTGGGACATTGGTTGAGAAAAGGGTAGTTTTGTATTTTTTTTAAAAATATTGGAAATTGGGTACATGCTCATGTGTTAATTAAATGTAAAATCATATGCATTGATGCTCTTGTATATACCTTATTGAAAAAGAAAAAAAATGAGAAAAACAAAAAGAAAGAAAAATATATATATCAAAAGAAGAAAAAATAGAAAAAGAAAGAAAAAGAAAAAAGAAAAGAAATAAAAAGGGGACAAAATGCCCCAAAGTGAAGCTCAATAAAGATCAATGCATATGAGTTGTAATAAAAAAGAAAATGCATGAGTATGTGAAAAAGTGAAGAATGAGTAGTTAGGATTAGCTTCGAATTTGTATAGGTTGTTATATAGGTTAGGTGGGAAGTTTAAGTTTATCAAAGATTCAAATTTCAAGTCCACTTGACCAAATATGCATCCTACCTTAACCCTAGCCCCATTACAACCTATGAAAATACCTCATGATACTTATATGCATGCATGAAATATTTGTTGATTGTTAGATGAAAAACAAATCTTGGAAAGCATGATTAGGAGAGAGTTGAGTGAATCAACCCTAAACACTTGAGCGAATAGAGTGCAAACACTTCCAGTGAGGGTTCGATTGTTCAATTACATGTTTCATCTATGATCATCTTCTCTTGCAAGTTTGTAAAAATATTTAATAACTCAATTCAATTGTGGATTAGATTTGCTAATACCTTTAGCCCTTCTGCCTATAAATTTTCTCTTGGAAATTGATTTATTTTTTACCAAGCAATTGCATTCATATAGATAGTTGCATATAAGTAGATTGCGTTTAGTTAGTTTTCATTGAATAAATGTTGATACCCTTTGTTTCCGTCTTGATTATAGCATGAGCACATGCTATGATTTAAGTGTGGGGAGGTTGATAAACCCCATTTTTAGGGTTTATCTTGTGCTTAATTTAGGGGATCTTATTACCATTCTCCCACATTTATTCAATGAAATAGCATGGTTTCATGATTGTCTCCTAATATGTGCTTAAGTGTGAAAAAATGCTTTTTAGGCCCTTAATTGCTAATTTTGATTCATCTTTGATTCCACTAGATGCCTTGATATGTTTGTAAGTGAATTCAGATTGGAAAGGCTAGGAATGAATCAAAAGGATGAAGATGAAAAGTATACAAGAGGAGAACTCATGAAAAAACAAGGACTTAGGATGATGAGATCGACGCCCACGCGCAGCAGACGCACACGCGTGGATTGTGGAGTCGTATGGCGACGCGTACGCATACATGGCGCGTACGCGTGGATAGGAAATTGTCAAGCGACACGCGTACGCGTACATGGTGCGTACGCGTCGATGCTCGCATGTGACTCACATAAAGGCAAAATGCTGGGGGTGAATTCTGGGCTTCCCAGGCCCAAATCCAACTCATCTCTGATGCTATTTAACCCAAGGACTAAAGGGGAATCACAACTTTTGACCACTTAGTTTAGTTTTAGTTTAGTTTTTGGAGGAAAAGTTAGTTTTAGAGAGAGAAGCTCTCATTTCTCTCTAGAATTAGGAATAGGTTAGATCTAGATTAGGATCTCTTAGATCTAGGTTTAATTCATGCTTTGATTTACTTTTCCTTTGCAATTTCTTCTTCTTCTACCTTTCCTCTCTCTAGTTTAGCATTTAATTCTTGTAATTCTTTACTTTTATGTTCATGCACTTTTTTTCTTCTATTTCTCTTTTAATGCAATTTATGATTCATGCTCCTTTATTGTTGAATTGCTTAATTCATTTTACTTTCCTTTTATGCCTTCCATGTATTTGATGAAATGCTTGGTTGGATTTTTGTGTAGATTTTTCTCCTTTTGGCCTAGGTGGAGTAATTAGTGACTCTTGAGTTATCTAATTCCTTTGTTGATTGATAATTAGAAGTTGCTAATTGATTTGAGTGCCACTAAAGCTAGTCTTTCATCTAGATTTGGCTAGGACTTGTGGACTCAAGTTAATCCATCCATTTGACTTTCTTCCATGGTTAGATGTTAACTAGGTGGGAGCAATGGACAATTCTCATCATAATTGAGGAGGATAGCTAGGATAGGACTTCTAGTTCTCATACCTTGCCAAGAGCTTTGTCAGTTGTTAGTTTATATCCCTTTCCATTTATATATCTTGTCTATTATCTCAAAAACCCCAAAACATACCTCATAACCAATAACAAGAACACTTTATTGCAATTCCTAGGGAGAATGACCCGAGGTTTAAATACTTCGATTTATAATTTTAGGGATTTGTACTTGTGACAAATAATCTTTTGTATGAAAGGATTATTGTTGGTTTAGAAACTATACTTGTAACGAGATTTCATTTGTGAAATTCTAAACCGTCAAAAATCCACTCATCAGTGATAAACTAGATTAAACATTTTTCTTTATTTTTGTTAAGCACACTAACTGTTTGAGATTTTGTTTCTGCTAACTGTAACTTCACTCTAGCAATAGACACTGTTTGTGTTTTTAGTTTGTTTGTGTTGTATGCCAGGAGGGAGAAGAGGTGCATCTACCTCTTTTGATTATGAGCCAGAGAGAACATTCTTGAGATTGAGAAGAGAAGCAAGAGGGAAGAGAGTGATTGGAGAAGAAGAATCAGTAGAGAAAGATCAAGAGATGGAGGGTAACCTCCCTAATCCACCAGAGGAAGTGGCCAACAATAATGGCCCACCTCCAAGAAGAGTTCTAGCCTCTTACACCTTCCCCAACCCAAGAAACTGTCGGAGCAGTATACTCACTCTTAATGTTCATGCAAATAACTTTAAGTTGAAGTCTCAACTTATCACTCTGGTACAGAACAATTGTTCCTATGGAGGAGGTTCCCTTGAAGACCCGAATCAACACTTATCTGTCTTCCTGATAATATGTGAAACAGTAAAGACAAATTGTGTGTATCCAGATATCTATAAGTTGCTGCTATTCCCATTCTCTTTGAGGGATAAGGCATCTCAATGGCTGGAGACATTCCCCAAATAAGGCATCAATACTTAGGATGATTTGGTGATCAAATTCTTGGCTAAGTTCTACCCACCTCAGAGAATCATCAGATTGAAGATAGAAGTGCAAACCTTCACTCAAATGGATGGAGAATCACTTTATGAGGCATGGGAGAGATACAAAGCCTTGATCAGGAAGTGTCCACCTGAGATGTTTAGTGAATGGGACAGACTTCAAAATTTCTATGAGGGCTTGACTCTAAAAGCTCAAGAGGCCCTAGACTACTCTGTAGGAGGCTCTGTTAGCTAATGAAGACAGCTGAAGAAGCCCAGAATCTCATAGACACTGTGACCAACAATTAGTACTTTTATGCTCATCAAAGGCAACGCCAACTAGCTCAAAAGAAAGGTGTGTTGGAGCTGGAAGGTGTGGACACTATCTTGGCATAAAATAAATTGATGCATCAGCAAATTCAACAACAAATGGACATGATGGCAAAGAGAATTGATGGACTTCAAGTGGCTGCAATAAACACAGCAAGCCAACCTTCAAATAGATGGAGCCAAAGTGAAGAAGCTTTTGAAAAATACAGCTATGAGCAGCAACCAGAGCAAGTCCAGTACATGCATAACACCTCAAGCTCTTCTCAGAATGACTTCTACGGGGATACATACAATCCATCATGGAGGAATCATCCCAACTTGAGGTGGGGTGATAATCAGAATTCATGACAAAGGAACCATAATTCCAACAACTCCCGCAACACAAACAACCAAAATCATTCAGCCAATAATACTAACCAATTCAAAAACTCACAAAATACATATCACCAACCCCACAACAACTCACAAAACCACCAGAATAACTTCTCCACACCCACATTCTACCTACAAAATACCCCTGAAAATAATTCAAACAACTTCCTGCAACAACCATCTCATTTCACACAACCACCACCCAATCCAGACTCTTAGAAAATCTCTAGTCTAGAGATAATAATGGAGAAACTTATGAAAAATCAAGAGATGGCCAAACAAGATCAAGCCTTGGCAAACAAAAACCAATAGGCCTCCATCAGAAATCTTGAAAGACAAATGGGACAAATGGCTAAACAAATCTCAGAGATAGGTGAGAAGAGAACAAATGCCTTCCCTAGTGACACTGAAAGCAATCCAAGGGACACATGAAAAGCCATGATGCAATACTCCAAATTCCTGGAGATATTCAAGACACTACACATCAACATCCCTTTCATAGAAGCACTTGAACAAATGCCACTATATGCTAAGTTCATGAAGGAGTTGTTGACAAAGAAAAGATCCTTAAAAGAAAGACAAATGATTGTAATGACCAAGGAGTGTAGTGCTATCATCTAGAGAGAATTGCCAAGGAAGAGGAAAAACCCTGGAAGCTTTCATATTCCTTGCACCATAGGCAACATGATAATTGAGAAAGCATTTTGTGACCTTGGTGCAAGCATCAATTTGATGCCTCTATCCTTGATGAAGAAGCTTCAAATTCATGTATTGAAGTCTACATAGATAGCCCTCCAAATGGCAGACAAATCCATCAAGCAAGCACTTGGTATTGTGGAGAATGTATTGGTAAAAGTGGGGAAATTCTTCCTCCCAGCTGACTTCGTCATTCTAGACATGGAGGAAGATCATAATACTCCCATCATTCTAGGGAGACCCTTTCTAGCTACAGGCAAAGCATTAATTGATGTTGAGAAAGGAGAATTGATGCTGAGAGTGTATGAAGAGCATATAGTATTTCATGTCTTCAAAGGTTTGCAAGATCCCAATCAAGAAGAAGAGTGTATGACGATTAATTTGAGGGATCCAAACTTGAAAGAGGCACCTGATGAGCCACTCCCAATGCACTTAAGTTCATGCTGGAAAGGAATGGAAGAGGTAGAAGTGCTGCAACAAGCTCAAGGAGTTGAGAAGGAATCACAACCAAAGCCTCCATTTGTGATCCTCAGCAAGAACCTTCCAAAAATTGAGACTCCATAACATGAACTACCTCCTGGAAAAGAAAAGAATCTTAAGAAGAAAGTACCAAGAGGGTGGAGAAATAGAAAAATTTCCACTGAAGGCTTCACACCAGGGGATAAAGTGATGCTAGCTTATCAACCAATGGAAACATCTCCACAGTTCCCTGGATACTACACAGTGAATAAGATCCTTTCACTTGAACATGTGGAAATCATCAAGAATGATACTGGAGGGAAGCTCACGGTGAGAGGGGAAGGGTTGAGGCATTATGTTCATCATCCTCCCTAATGAGGGACAACCATCAAGCTAGTGACGATAAAAGAGCGCTTGTTGGGAGGCAACCCAACTAGAGGTAACTCTCTTTTCCTTTACTATTTCAATAAGAAAGTTAAGTAGATTAATCTGTATTGCAAGGAGCTAAGTTTGGTGTTGCACACCAAAATAATTCAAGGGTGAATGTTGGATGCTAAGTTTGGTGTTCCACCAAAGATTTTATTAAGAACACATTGCACCCTTAGCATAACCAGTTATTAGCTCCAAACAATCAGAGAAACTACTTAACAGTTATTTAAGTCTTAGTTTATAATTCGTAGTCCATAGTCTGCTTTCTAGTTCATAGTTTATTTTTTCTAGTCTATAGTTTGTTTTCTTTAATAAGAGCACAAGGTTTCATGTCTGTGATTAATCTGCTGCATAAGAGGTATTGCCAAGGAACTAAGTTTGGTGTTCACACACCAAAGTAAGTTCAAAAGCCTACAAATATTCATGCATGTTAACCATTTTTCAAGTGCTTCGGGGACAAGCAACTTCCACTATCAGTGCAGAAAATCATTCAACTTTTTGGAAGTACTATACATCATCATCAAGGAAAGCACAAAAGCTAAGAAAAATGATGAAGGATTAAGCAAGAAGAGGCCAAAAGGTTGTATTGTTACTCAACTGTTTATGCTTTGAAGTACTTTAGTTGGAAGTTTAAATGCACCCCTGCTGATTAGTTCTGATTAGTTTAAGTCGTCTGCATTATGTGTATTTATTGCCTTTTCATTTTCTCAATTAAGTGATCTAGCCGGAGTGTCTACTTCATTCACATCTGCTTGAATTTATGTCTTGTTCCTCTTTGCATAAATAAAAGAAAATGTTGAAATAGAAAGTGAAATTGTCCAATTTGATAGGAATGAAAATAAAATTTAGTGGTGGTATGTGCTAGATTGTTCAAGTAAGCTCACTAATAAAGAAGAAGGGTAGAGTGTTCTTTTTAAGTATGAACTTAGGACTGTCTGTGAAATCTTGGTAAATAAAGATCCTTGGAAAAAGAAAGAGCAAGAAGGGAAGTAAGAAAAGACAAAAATTGGCAACAAAAATGAAAAAAACAAAGAATAAAACTAGATACCAATAGCTTGGACCTTAAAACATATGCTTGTGATGCTTTTTGTGCTAGGATCTGCTTGAACAATTAGGTTCTAAGGAGTATTTTAAAACTTGGTAACTTGGGTTAATTAATCTGGGATTATCAACCGAAAGTCCACTATCAAGAGCAACCTAGTTACAAGACATTTAGTAACCCAAAGAGGTACTGGGCACCAATGTTCTTAAGAAGAATTGTGAGCCAAGTGTCTGTGGTGAATATGTGTTGACTAAAAAACAAGCTAAAAAGCTATTGCAACACATGACACTTAGCTGCAATTGAGGAATAAGTTTCTCAGCAAAAGAAAAACAAAAAACTCAAACATCAAGGATCAATGAATAAAGGTTTCATAGCAGCACCTTAGTTAGCACTTAAAGGAACATCTCAGTCCTGAAAACTAATAAAAGTAGAGCTTCAATTACAATCTGCATGAAACTCCATGCACCTAGACTGAGTGCTTTCAAATAAGGACAAAGATGCTTTGCTGTTTTCTTTCATTTTTCTCATGTTCTACTGCTTGCTTGGGGACAAGCAAGATTTAAGTTTGATGTTGTGATGACAAGTCATTTTAGGCTGTTTTGCTAGCAATTCTTACTTGTTTTCATTAGGTTTCATGCACTTTCTTGCACTATAAGCAAGTAATTGGATTGGAATTTCTTGTTGTCTTGATTCAATTAAACATTGTTGATTTTATGCATTATCATGAGATTTATGCAAGATTTATTTGATTATTATGAAAAGATGCAAAACCTTATGATTTTGGTGAGACTTTGATCGCATGTTTGATTGATGGCACGTGAAAAGATGCAAAGAAAAAGCATAGAAAGAGGCAGGGCAGAAGAACGTAGCACTCATTTGGAGAACGCTACGTTCCCCTGCAACATGAACATTGATGCCACACTCTATTTCAAATAACGCTAAGCTCTCTAGTGGGCAAGCATTTTGGAAGACCCACGCTCGTTACAAAAGAGTGCTACATTCTCTTTGAAAGAGCGCCTGCAACAATTTCAAAGTTGGGTTAAAGATTTGCCATCGACGCGCACGCGTGCATGACGCGTACGCATGGATGGGGTATCTGGGAACAAGCACGTGTATGCATGAATGGAGCGGCAGCGTGAAAGTGCTGATTTGACATCCACGTGCACGCGCAAAGGACGCACACGCGTGGGGGGCGCTCATGGCGTGAACGTAGCGCTCATTTAAAGAACGCTACCAAAGGACGCGCATGCATGTGTTACGCATACGCGTCGCTAGTGCAAAAATGCAAGGGAGGCGCACGCACAGGCGACCTGTACGCGTCGGTGAATGAGCGCTACGCTTTTTTTGAGAACACTACGTTCTCCTGAAGCTGCATTGAAGTACCTTTTCTAACCCACTTCATCAAAGCCAAAAAGCCCACTCCAAGTACTTGATGACTGAATTGGAAAGTGTATAAATAGAGGAAAATTTGATTTCATTTAGGGAGCTTTTTAGTTTTTAGAGTTTTTGGGAGTCTTTGGAGTTTTGAACTTTTAATTTCTTTCTGTACTTCATCTTCTGCAATATTTCTTTTCTGTTTTGTGCTAGAGCAATGATGAACTAAACCCCAATTTCATTAGGGGGAGGAGCTCTATTGTAATTCCAATGAATCAATGAAATTCTTCTTCTTCTCTATTCATTTGTGTAGCTATTGGGTATCTTCTGTTTTAATTGTGAATTACTGACAGGCAGAAAATTGCCGATAAAGAATTTATAGTGAAAATAGCATTGCAAGTACAGTTCTTAACCGACGAAAATTCTGCTTATCAATTTAGAAAGAATTGTCACAATTTGAAAATAAAATACTGGGAGTAGAGTTCCCAGGTCGTCTCCCAACGAGTTAACAAAAGAGTGCAGATTATTGGTCAGGGGTTTTTCGAGAAATTTTAAGAGTTGGAGAATAGAAAAATAAATGATTGTAAATTAAAGCAATGAGAATTAGTGAGAGAATTTATATAATCAAAATAAAAAGCCTTGACCTGGAGAAGATTAATTGGAAGTTCTATCCTTGTTGAATTTTTTCAAGTGTAATAGTAAAAGGTTGTTGTTTTTACTTAGTTAACCTTTACCGAATAAAGGAAAGTCAAGTAATTGAGCTAACTCTTATTCACAAGTTCTAACCCTCTCCTATGGAAGGATTAGCGTTATTGACTAGAGAGTTAGCCAACAACTTCCAATTAAAATTGACACTTGAGTATTCCAACTCAAGGGTCTCCTTTTAATCAACTCCCAAGTCAAGTTGGAAGTCTACTCCATTGACGTGAATTCCATTTTCATAAACCATAAAAGGGAATAAAAAGAAGACATGATAAATTATATAAAATAATAATTGAAAATTAATTAAAGGTAAAAATAGTTCTTTGCATTAAAAAATTCCAAAATCAAAGATATCCATATGTAAATCTGAACAGGGTAAATGGGTGATTAAAAGAGTAAGGAAATAAGGAAACAAACTAGAATGATAGAAACTTCAACGAAGGTAGTGACTCTTCTTAGTATCCAAATCAAAAGCATAAACTCTAAAACTATGAATGTGAAGAACCCTAGAGGAAGTAGTATTTTTCTCTAAGATTGCAAAACTCCAACTAAAAACTGTGCGTATGAGAATGTGTCTTGAGTCTATGCTTGTCCTCTAGTCTGTTTTTCTGGGCCAAAAACTGGGTCCAACTCGACCCAAAATTGCCCCTAGCGTCTTCTGTGTTTTCTGCACGTGGCGCACGT
Organism: Arachis ipaensis; assembly: GCF_000816755.2. Lineage (NCBI taxonomy): Eukaryota > Viridiplantae > Streptophyta > Magnoliopsida > Fabales > Fabaceae > Arachis > Arachis ipaensis. The sequence goes on along the minus strand of NC_029790.2, from coordinate 62,444,986 downwards.
CACACGTATGCGTCAGTCACGCATACGCGTCGATGGTCTTCTTCGCATGTCACGCGTACGCATCAGGTAAGCACACGCGTGGCTGTGCAATCTCGTTTATCACGCGTACGCGTCAGGTACGCACACGCGTCGCTGTGAAATTCTCCAAATCACGCGCACGCGCGAGCCATGAGTGCATGTCATTCCTTGCTGGTTATCTCCTTTATTTCTTGTGCTCCTTCCATTTTTGCAAGCTTCATCTCCATCCTCTAAGCCATTCCTGCCCTATATAGCCTGAAAATACTTAGCACACGGATCACGGCATCGAATGTTATAAAGGGGAATCAAAATACACAATTTAAAGGCTTAGGAAGCAAGTTTTCAACCATAGAACAGAATTGGAAAGGAATTGAAAAATCATGCAAATTGTATGAATAAGTGCGCAAAGACTTGACAAAAACCACTCAATTGAGCATAAGATAAACCATAAAATAGTGGTTTATCAATCTCCCCACACTTAAACATTAGCATGCCCTCATGCTAAGCTCAAGGAGATAGAAAGAATGAATGGGGGAAAGTAAGACTCATGTAATGCAACCTATGTATGTGAATGCAACTATATGCTAAGATGTTTCTATCTACTTGGTTAAAAGTAAACAAGTTCTCCAAGACAAATATAAATCAAATTCCACTAATTCAAATCATACAATAAAAGACAAGTAAACTTGTGTGAGAAGATAGCTTATGAAAGCAGGGAACATAGAATCAAGCATTGAACCCTCACTGGTAGTATATATGCACTCTAATCGCTCAAGTGTCTAGGGTTAATCCACTCTACTCTTCTCTAGTCATGCTTTCTAAAACCTTGTTCTTCATGTAACCAATCAACAAATATTTAGTGTACAAATGCAAACATCATAAAGTCTTTATCAAGGTTGTAATGGAGCTAAGGTAAGGGTCAGGATATATGTATGGCCAAGTGAGCTATAATATAAATCTTTGACTAACCTAAGCTCTCACCTAACACACACACGCTCTATGTAATTCTAAAATCATGCCTAGCTACCCAAAATTTCACTTTTGTATATTTCACATACTCATGTATCAATTTTTCTTTAATTTCACCACATATGTATTGATCTTCTATTAAACTTAACATTGGGGTAATTTTGTCCCCTATTTATTTATTTATTCAGTTTATACTATTTATTTATTTATTTATTTATTTTTTTGATGAACATGAAAGAAAATATAACATATCAATGCACATGGGTTTATTTTTTGGTCTCACATGAGTATGCACCCAAATTCCCAATATCTTGTCAATTAAAACTCAAAACTTCCTAATGAGCGGATAATTTATACGCTTTTTGGCATTGTTTTTAGTATGTTTTTAGTAGGATCTAGTTACTTTTAGGGATGTTTTTATTAGTTTTTATGTTAAATTCACATTTCTGGACTTTACTATGAGTTTGTGTGTTTTTCTGTGATTTCAGGTATTTTCTGGCTGAAATTGAGGGACTTGAGCAAAAATCAGATTCAGAGGTTGAAGAAGGACTACAGATGCTGTTGGATTCTGACCTCCCTGCACTCAAAGTAAATTTTCTGGAGCTACAGAACTCCAAATGGTGTGCTTCTAATTGCGTTGGAAAGTAGACATCCAGGGCTTTCCAGAAATATATAATAGTCCATACTTTGAATAAGGATTGACGACGTAAACTGGCGTTCAACGCTAGTTCCATGCTGCAGTCTGGCGTCCAGTGCCAGAAATAAGTTGCAAAGTGGAGTTCAACGCCAGAAACACGTTACAAACTGGCGTTCAACTCCAAGAATGACCTCTCCACGTTTAAACTTCAAGCTTAGCCCAAAAACACACCAAGTGGGCCCCGGAATTGGATTTATGCATCAATTACTTACTTCTGTAAATCCTAGTAGCTAGTTTAGTATAAATAGGACTTTTTACTATTGTATTGAGAGGGGGAGATAATCTTTTGATCAACTTTTGATCCTTTGATCACATTTGGGGGCTGGCCATTTGGCCATGCCTGAACCTTCATCACTTATGTATTTTCAACGGTAGAGTTTTTGCACTCCATAGATTAAGGTGTGGAGCTCTGCTGTTCCTCATGATTTAATGCAAAGTACTACTGTTTTTCTATTCAATTCAACTTATTCCGCTTCTAAGATATCCATTCGCACCCAAGAACATGATGAATGTGATGATTATGTGACGCTCATCATCATTCTCACTTATGAACGCGTGCCTGACAAACACTTCCGTTCTACATGCAAACAAGCTAGAATGAGTATCTCTTAGATATCTAATACAGAGGACCGAGTCTGAGATGTTAAAATCTTCGTGGTATAAGTTAGAACTCATGGATGGCCATTCCTGAGATCCGGAAAGTCTAAACCTTGTCTGTGGTATTTTGAGTAGGATCTGGGAAGGGATGGCTGTGACGAACTTCAAACTCGCGAGTGCTGGGCGTAGTGACAGACGCAAAAGGAGGGTGAATCCTATTCCAGTATGATCGAGAACCTCCAGATGATTAGCCATGCCGTGACAGAGCATTTGGACATTTTTCACAGAGAGGATGGGATGTAGCCATTGACAACGGTGATGCCTTACAGAAAGCTTGCCATGGAAAGGAGTAGGAATGATTGGATGAAGACAGCAGGAAAGCAGAGGTTCAGAGAAATGAAAGCATCTCTAGACGCTTATCTGAAATTCTCACCAATGATTTACATAAGTATTTCTATCTTTATTTTCTGTTTATTTATTATTATTATTCGAAAACTCCATAACCATTTGATATCCGCCTAACTGAGATTTACAAGATGACCATAGCTTGCTTCATACCAACAATCTCCGTGGGATCGACCCTTACTCACGTAAGGTTTTATTACTTGGACGACCCAGTGCACTTGCTGGTTAGTTGTATCGAAATTGTGAATGAAAAATGATTTATTAAAGACGTGCGTACTGAGTTTTTGGCGCCGTTGCCTGAGATCACAATTTCGTGCACCAAGTTTTTGGCGCCGTTGCCGGGGATTGTTCGAGTCAATTTTTAAGTTTGGTGTCAATTGCATTTTTTTTAAAAAATTTATGCATTTTTCGAAAATTCATGCATTCATAGTGTTCTTCATGATCTTCAAGTTGTTCTTGGTAAGTCTTCTTGTTTGATCTTGATGTTTTCTTATTTTGTGTCTTTTGTTGTTTTTCATGTGCATCTTTGCATTCATAGTGTCTAAGTATTAAAGATTTCTAAGTTTGGTGTCTTGCATGTTTTCTTTGCATCAAAAATTTTTTCAAAATTATGTTCTTGATGTTCATCATGATCTTCAAAGTGTTCTTGGTGTTCATCTTGACATTCATAGTGTTCTTGCATGCATCATGTGTTTTGATTCATAATTTTCATGTTGTGAGTCATTTTTTTTGTTTTTCTCTCTCATCATAAAAAATTCAAAAATAAAAAATATATCTTTCCCTTTTTCTTTTATAAATTTTTGAAAATTTGAGTTGACTTTTTCAAAATTTTTAAAATCTAGTTGTTTCTTATGAGTCAAATCAAATTTTCAAATTGAAAATCCTATCTTTTTCAAAATCTTTTTCAAAAATTAAATCTTTTTCATTTTTCTTATTTATTTTCGAAAATTTTAAAAGTATTTTTCAAAAATCTTTTTCTTAATTTTATCTCATAATTTTCGAAAATATTATCAACAATTAATGTTTTGATTCAAAAATTTCAAGTTTGTTACTTGTTTGTTAAGAAAGATTCAAACTTTAAGTTCTAGAATCATATCTTGTGATTACTTGTGAGTCAAGTCATTAATTGTGATTTTAAAATTTCAAATCTTTTTCAAACAAATCTCTTTCAATCATATCTTTTCAAACTTTGATTTCAAAGTCTTTTTCTAACTTCTTATCTTTTCAAATTTAATTTTCAAATCTTCTTAATATCTTTTCAATCATATCTTTTTAATCAATTTTCAAAATAAATTTCTATCATATCTTTTTAAATCTTATCTTTTTCAAAACTTTGATTTTAAAATATCTCCTCTAACTTCTTATCTTCTTATCTTTTCAAAATTGAATTTCAAATCTTTTTCAACTAACTAATTGACCTTTTGTTTATTTTTTATCTTTTTCAAAACTACCTAACTAACTATCCCTCTCTAATTTTCGAAAATACCTCCCTCTTTTTCAAAAATTCTTTTTAGTTAATTAATTTTTTAAATTTTAATTTTAATTTTAATTCTCCTTTAATTTTCGAAAATCATCAACTTCTTTTCAAAAATTAATTTTCGAAATTCCCTCTCCCTCATCTCCTTCTATTTATTTATTCATCTACTAACACTTCTCCTCACCCAGAAATTTGAACCCCTTCTTCTCTCCTGAGTTCGAATTCTTCTCTTCTTCATTCTCTTTCTTCTTTTCTTTTACTCACACAAGGGAACTTCTATACTGTGGTAAAAAGAATCCTTATTATTATTTTCTGTTCCCTTCTTTTTCATATGAGCAGGAGCAAGGACAAGAACATTCTTGTTGAAGCAGACCCTGAACCTGAAAGGACTCTTAAGAGAAAACTAAGAGAAGCTAAATTACAACAATCCAAAGACAACTTTACAGAAATTTTCGAAGAGGAAGAGGAGATGGCAGCCGAAAATAATAATAATGCAAGGAAGATACTTGGTGACGTTACTGCACCAAATTCCAATTTACATGGAAGAAGCATCTCCATCCCTACCATTGGAGCAAACAATTTTGAGCTTAAGCCTCAACTAGTTTCTCTGATGCAACAAAACTGCAAGTTTCATGGACTTCCATCTGAAGATCCTTTTCAGTTCTTAACTGAATTCTTGCAGATATGTGATACTTGATGAGATATTTTGGAGGAAAAATAAATCTCTCCCAAAACACCCAAAACTAACCGGCAAGTGTACCGGGTCGTATCAAGTAATAAAAACTCACGGGAGTGAGGTCGATCCCACAGGATAAATTGCAAAGAAAAGAGATGAAGAACAATGAACTGGAAATTCAATTCAATTAACAATAAAGAAACAGAGAGATCCAAGATTGAGATTGAAACAGAATTTCTTCAATTCTCTAATCCAAGATCCAAGACAAAAGTGTAAATGAAAATGAAAGCCATAAGAATTGTTTTCATCATACTTTCTTTTTCTCTCTTTTTTTTTTTTTCATGAAGGATTAATTGTATCCTTGAATTGGTGCATCAAGGTTTGATGAACATCAAACTTGTTTCTTGTCAAAGGGTTTATCACAATTAATACCTTCATTATAAAAAAAATTCTATTTATAAGGTTTTGAAAAATAACAAAAGTGTGATTATTGATGCATGAATTTCAAATTTTCATGAAGCTATGTGGACACCAAACTTAGTGTTCGGCCATATGCTCTATCAAAATATTTTAAGCATGTGAAACAAAATCCTTTATGATATTGGTTAAGTGTGCTTGAAGACACACCAAACTTAGCATATGTTTCAAAATAGTGCATGCAATGAATGGACACGTTCGTGAAAAGAGAAAGGAATTCATGCATCAAGTGATCATAACTTATTGAATTTAAAATGACATGAATCTTAAATCATGGGTTGCCTCCCATGGAGCGCTCTTTTATTGTCACTAGCTTGACATTGAAGCTTTCTTTTATGGTGGTTGGTGCTTGTAGGGCCTCGGTATGGTTATCTCCCCATCTGAGGTTTGGGTGATTCTTCCAGGATGGATTGTATGTATCACCATACACTTCATTTGGTCCTTGGTTCTGCATATACTGAACTTGCTCTTGTTGTTGTTCTTCTTGAGTTTCATCACTCTGTCCCTATGTGGTTGATGGTTGGCTAGTGTTGACTGCTGCAACTTGGAGACTATCAATCCTCTTGGCCATTTGCTCAAATTATTGTTGAATTTGCTGCTACATCATCTTGTTTTGAGCTAGGATTGAATCCACTCCTTCTAGCTCCATTACTCCTCTTCTTTGTGATGGTTGGCGGCTTCTTTGATGAGCAAAGAAATATTGGTTTGTTAAGACTAATGGAGTAGATCCTGAAGTCTATAGGCTCATGCTTTTCCCGTTTGCTGTGAGAGACAGAACTAGAATATGGTTAGATTCTCAACCTAAAGATAGCCTGAACTCTTGGGATAAGCTGGTCACGACTTTCTTAGCCAAGTTCTTTCCTCCTCAAAAGCTTAGTAAGCTTAGAGTGGATGTTCAAACCTTCAGACAGAAAGAAGGTGAATCCCTTTATGAAGCTAGGGAGAGATACAAGCAACTGACCAAAAAGTGTCCTTCTGACATGCTTTCAGAATGGACCATCCTGGATATATTCTATGATGGTCTGTCTGAATTAGCTAAGATGTCATTGGATACTTCTGCAGGTGGATCCATTCACCTAAAGAAAATGCCTGCAGAAGCTCAAAAACTTATTGACATGGTTGCTAACAACCAGTTTATGTACACTTCTAAGAGGAATCCTGTGAGTAATGGGACGCCTCAGAAGAAGGGAGTTCTTGAAATTGATGCTCTGAATGCCATATTGGCTCAGAATAAACTATTGACTCAGCAGGTCAATATGATTTCTCAGAGTCTGAATGGAATGCAAGCTGCATCCAACAGTACTCAAGAGGCATCTTCTGAAGAAGAAGCTTATGATCCTGAGAACCCTGCAATAGCAGAGGTAAATTATATGGGTGAACCCTATGGAAACACCTATAATCCCTCATGGAGAAATCACCCAAATCTCTCATGGAAGGATCAACAAAAGCCTCAACAAGGCTTTAATAATGGTGGAAGAAACAAGTTTAGCAATAGCAAGCCTTTTCCATCATCCACTCAGCAAAAGACAGAGAGTTCTGAGCAGAATCTATCTAGCTTGGCAAATATCGTCTCTGATCTATCTAAGGCCACTCTAAGTTTCATGAATGAAACAAGGTCCTCCATCATAAATTTGGAGGCACAAGTGGGCCAGCTGAGTAAGAAGATCACTGAAATCCTCCTAGTACTCTCCCAAGCAATACAGAAGAAAATCCAAAAGGAGAGTGCAAGGCCATTGAATTGACCATCTTGGCCGAAACCACAAAAGAGGAGGAGGACGTGAATCCCAGTGTGGAAGACCTCCCGGGACGTCCAGAGATCAATAAGGAGTTTCCCTCTGAGGAACCAAAGGACTCTAAGGCTCATCTGGAGACCATAGAGATTCCATTAAACCTCCTTATGCCATTCATGAGCTCTGATGAGTATTCTTCTTCTGAAGAGAATGAGGATGTTACTGAAGAGCAAGTTGCCAAGTACCTTGGTGCAATCATGAAGCTGAATGCCAAATTATTTGGTAATGAGACTTGGGAACATGAACCTCCCTTGCTCATCAATGAACTGAGTGATCTGGATCAACTGACATTGCCTCAGAAGAAACAGGATCCTGGAAAGTTCTTAATACCTTGTACCATAGGCACCATGACCTTTGAGAAGGCTCTATGTGACCTTGGATCAAGGATAAACCTCATGCCCCTCTCTATAATGGAGAAATTGGGAATCTTTGAGGTGCAAGCTGCCAGAATCTCACTAGAGATGGCAGATAACTCAAGAAAATAGGCTTATGGACTAGTAGAGGACATGTTAGTAAAGGTTGAAGACCTTTACATCCCTGCTGATTTCATAATCCTAGATACTGGGAAGGATGAGGATGAATCCATCATTCTTAGAAGACCCTTCCTAGCCACAGCAAGAGCTGTGATTGATATGGACAGAGGAGAATTGATCCTTCAACTGAATAAGGACAACCTTGTGTTTAAAACTCAAGGATCTCCCTCTGTAACCATGGAGAAGAAGCATGAAAAGCTTCTCTCACTACAGAGTCAACCAAAGCCCCCACAGTCAAACTCTAAGTTTGGTGTTGGGAGGCCACAACTAAACTTTAAGTTTGGTGTTGAACCCCCACAACCGAACTCTAAGTTTGGTGTTGGGAGGTCCCAACCTTGCTCTGATTATCTGTGAGGCTCTATGAGAGCTCACTGTCAAGCTATTGACATTAAAGAAGCGCTTGTTGGGAGGCAACCCAATGTTATTTAATCATTTTTATTTTATTTTCTCTTTGTTATTTCATGTTTTATTAGGTTGATGATCATGTGGAGTCACAAAAACTACTGAAAAATCAAAAACAGAATGAAAAACAGCATTGAAAAAATCACACCCTGGAGGAAGGTCTTACTGGCGTTTAAACGCCAGTAAGGAGCATCTGGCTGGCGTTCAATGCCAGAACAGAGCATGGATCTGGCGTTGAACGCCAGAAACAAGCAACATCCTGGCGTTCAGATGCCAGGAATGCACCCTGAGGAAAGCTGGCGCTAAACGCCAGAAACAAGCATAGAACTGGCGTTCAACGCCAGAAACATGCTGCATCTAGGCGTTGAACGCCCAGAACAAGCATCAATTTGGCGTTTAAATGCTAGAATTGCATGCAAAGGCATTTTACATGCCTAATTGGTACAGGAATGTAAATCCTTGACACCTCAGGATCTGTGGACCCACATGATCATCTCAGGATCTGTGGACCCCACAGGATCCCCACCTACCTCCACTCATACTCCCCCCTCTTCTCATTCATCCTCTCTTCCCAATAAACACCTTTCCCCAAAACCCTTCACCAATCACCTTAATCTCTCTCTTCCCTATTACCCATTCACCACTCACATCCATCTACTCTTCCCCATAAACCTACCTCATAAACCCCACCTACCTTCAAAATTCAAAATCACTTTCCCACCCAAACCCACCCCATATGGCCGAACCTTAACCCCTCTCCCCCCACTATATAAACCTCTCCATTCTTTTTCATTCTCACATAACACAACCCTCTCATCCCCTTCTTGGCCGAAACACAACCCTCTCTCCCTCTCTTCCATATCTTCTTCTTCTTCTTCTTTTCTTTCTTCTCTTACTCGAGGGCGAGCAATATTCTAAGTTTGGTATGGTAAAAGCATAGCTTTTTTGTTTTTCCATTACCATTGATGGCACCTAAGACCGGAGAAACCTCTAGAAAGGGGAAAGGGAAGACAAAAGCTTCCACCTCCGAGTCATGGGAGATGGAAAGAATCATCTCCAAAGCCCATCAAGACCACTTCTATGATGTTGTGGCCAAGAAGAAGGTGATCCCCGAGGTCCCTTTCAAACTCAAGAAAAATGAGTATCAAGAGATCTGACATGAGATCCAAAGAAGAGGTTGGGAAGTTCTAACAAACCCCATCCTACAAGTCGGAATTCTAATGGTTCAAGAGTTCTATGCTAATGCATGAATCACTAGAAACCATGATCGAAGTAAGAACCCGAACCCAAAGAATTATCTCACCATGGTTCGGGGGAAATACTTAGATTTTAGTCCGGAAAATGTGAGGTTGGCGTTCAACTTGCCAATGATGGAAGAGAACGCACGCCCCTACACAAGAAGAGTCAACTTTGATCAAAGGTTGGATCAAGTCCTCATGGACATATGTGTGGAAGGAGCTCAATGGAAGATTGACTCAAAAGGAAAACCGGTTCAACTGAGAAGACTGGACCTTAAGCCTGTAGCTAGAGGATGGTTGGAGTTCATTCAACGCTCAATCATTCCTACTAGCAACCGGTCTGAAGTTACAATAGACCGGGCCATCATGATCCATAGCATCATGATTGGGGAGGAAGTGGAGGTTCATGAGATTATACCTCAAGAACTCTACAAAGT
>NC_029790.2:62404392-62435199 GCF_000816755.2 Arachis ipaensis | reverse complement strand
CCACCATCATTAAGGTGGACTCATTCCTTGTTCTCAAATTTTCTGTTTTTTGTTTTCTTTATGTTAAGTGCTTATCTATGTTTGTGTCTTATTACATGATCATTAGTATTTAGTAACTATGTTTTAAAGTTATGAATGTCCTATGAATCCATCACCTCTCTTAAATGAAAAATGTTTTTAAATTCAAAAGAACAAGAAGTACATGAGTTTCGAATTTATCCTTGAATTTAGTTTAATTATATTGATGTGGTGACAATACTTTTTATTTTCTGAATGAATGCTTGAACAGTGCATATGTCTTTTGAAGTTGTTGTTTTAGAATGTTAAATATGTTGGCTCTTGAAAGAATGATGACAAGGAGACATGTTATTTGATAATCTGAAAAATCATAAAAATGATTCTTGAAGCAAGAAAAAGCAGTGAATACAAAGCTTGCAGAAAAAAAAAGAGAGAAAGAAAAAGAAAAAGCAAGCAGAAAAAGCCAATAGCCCTTAAAACCAAAAGGCAAGGGTAATAAAAAGGATCCAAGGCTTTGAGCATCAGTGGGTAGGAGGGCCTAAAGGAATAAAATCCCGGCCTAAGCCGCTAAACCGAGCTGTCTCTAACCATGTGCTTGTGGCGTGAAGGTGTCAAGTGAAAACTTGAGACTGAGCGGTTAAAGTCAAGGTCCAAAGCAAAAACAGAGTGTGCTTAAGAACTCTGGACACCTCTAATTGGGGACTTTAGCAAAGCTGAGTCACAATCTGAAAAGGTTCACCCAGTTATGTGTCTGTGGCATTTATGTATCCGGTGGTAATACTGGAAAACAAAGTGCTTAGGGCCACGGCCAAGACTCATAAAGTAGCTATGTTCAAGAATCAACATACTGAACTAGGAGAATCAATAACACTATCTGAATTCTAAGTTCCTATAGATGCCAATCATTCTGAACTTCAATGGATAAAGTGAGATGCTGATGAGCGAATAATTTATACGCTTTTTGGCATTGTTTTTAGTATGTTTTCAGTGTAATTTAGTTAGTTTTTATTATATTTCTATTAGTTTTTAAATAAAAATCACAATTATGGACTATACTATGAGTTTGTGTATTTTTCTGTAATTTCAGGTATTTTCTAGCTGAAATTGAGGGAGCTGAGCAAAAATCTTATTCAGGCTAAAAAAGGATTGCTGATGCTATTGGATTCTGACCTCCCTGCACTCAAAGTGGATTTTCCGGAGCTACACAACTTCAAATGACGCGCTCTCAATTGCGTTGGAAAGTAGACATCCAGGGCTTTCCAGCAATATATAATAGTCTATACTTTGCTCAAGGATAGACGACGTAAACTGGCGTTCAGCGCCAGTTCCATGTTGTAGTCTGGCGTCAAACGCCAGAAACAGGTTACAAATGGGAGTTGAACGCCAGAAACAGGTTACAACCTGGCGTTTAACTCCAGAAACAGCCTAGGCACGTGAGAAGCTTAAATCTCAGCCCCAGCACACACCAAGTGGGCCCCAAAAGTGGATTTCTGCACCATCTATCATAGTTTATTCATTTTCTGTAAACCTAGGTTACTAGTTTAGTATTTAAACAACTTTTTGAGGTCTATTTTCGCAGCTCATGACATTTTAGATCTGAACTTTGTACTCTTTGATGGCATGAGTCTCTGAACTCCATTGTTGGGGTGAGGAGCTCTGCTGTGTTTCGATGAATTAATGCAAGTATTTCTGTTTTCTATTCAAACACGCTTGTTTCTATCTAAGACGTTCATTTGCACTTCAATATGATGAATGTGATGATCCGTGACACTCATCACCATTCTCAACCTATAAACGCGTGCCTGACAACCACCTCCATTCTACCTTCGATTGAATGAACATCTTTTGGATTCCTTAATCAGAATCTTCGTGGTATAAGCTAGAATCCATTGGCAGCATTCTTGAGAATCCAGAAAGTCTAAACCTTGTCTGTGATATTCTGAGTAGGATTCAGGGATTGAATGACTGTGACGAGCTTCAAACTCACAAGGGTTGGGGCGTAGTGACAGACGCATGAGTGAGAACCGACAGATGATTAGCCGTGCGGTGACAGCGCACCTGGACCCTTTTCACTGAGAGGACGGATGGTAGCCATTGACAACAGTGATCCACCAACACACAGCTTGCCATAGGAGGAACCTTGCGTGCGTGAAGAAGAAGGCAGGGAGAAAGCAGAGATTCAGAAGAAAAAGCATCTCCAAAACTCCAACATATTCTCCATTACTGCAGAACAAGTATTTAATCCATGCTCTTTTATTCTTCGCAATTCATGCTGATAATTATAATTGATTTCCTGACTAAGATTTACAAGATAACCATAGATTGCTTCAAACTAACAATCTCCGTGGGATCGACCCTTACTCACGTAAGGTATTATTACTTGGACGACCCAGTGCACTTGCTGGTTAGTGGTACGAGTTGTGAAAAGTGTGATTCACAATTCGTGCACCAAGTTTTTGGCACCGTTGCCGGGGATTGTTCGAGTTTGAACAACCGACGGTTCATCCTGTTGCTTAGATTAGGAAAATTTTGTCTTTTGGGTCAGAGTCTTTTTCTTTATTTGTCTTTGAGTCTTTTATTATTGTTCTTGTTAAAATTTTAGAATCCTTATTTTCTTTTTCAAAAGTTTTTCAAAATTTTATTTTTTTTTACTAATAATTGAGTTTTTCTGTTTAAGTTTAGTTTTATATTTTAAGTTTGGTGTCAATTGCATATTTTATACTTTCCGTTAAATTTTCGAATTTGTGTTCTTTGTTTTTCCTGGATCTTCAAGTTGTTCTTGTTTATTTTTCTTGTTTGATCTTTAGTTTTTCTTGTTCTGTTTCTTTTCTTGTTTTTCTTGTGCTTTTTCAAAACATTAGTTTTCGAAAAAAATTTATTCTTAGTTATTAAAAATACTTCTTTAAAACAAGTGTTACATTTACAGCTCAATTGGTTAGAGCGTTGGTTTATGTTCTTGGTAATTGGGTATCTTCTTTTTAAATTTTTTTTTTCAAAAATAATTTTTCTTTGATTAAATCTTGTGCCAAACTTTAAGTTTGGTGTTTTCTTGTCAATCTTTCTATAATTTTCGAAAATTTTATTGAGGTTTTCTAAAAATTTTAAGTTTGGTGTTCTTTCTTTTGTTCTTGTTGTTCTTGTGAGTCTTCAAAGTGTTCTTGAGTTTTCCTTGTGTCTTGATCTTAAAATTTTTAAGTTTGGTGTTCCTTAGTGTTTTTTCCTCCAAAAGTTTCGAAAACAAGGAGCATTAGATCTAAAAATTTTAAGTCTTGTGCTATCTTATTGTTTTTCTCTTTCCTTTTTAAATTCAAAAATATCTTTTTCCTTTATTTTAATTGATTTTTCGAATTTTCCTTTTAAGAATTCAGATTTTATTTTAAAATTTTTTATTTTATCTTATCTTAGTTTTAAAATTTCAAAATTCAAATCTTTTTCAAAAAAAAAAAAATCATATCTTTTTCAAAATCTTATCTTATCTTATTTCAAATTTCAAATTTCAACTTTCAAAATTCAAATTTTAAAATTCAAATTTCAAAATTCAAATTTTAAAATTTAAAATTCAAAATTTAATTTTCAAAACTTTTTAATTTAAATTCCTTATCTTCTCTCACCTAGCCTATCTTATCTTTTCTAATCTCAAATTTTAAAATCAAATCTTTTTCATATCTTGTCTTTTTTTATTTTATTTTTTTATTTTATTTTCTTACAAGTATCTTTAATTTTAAAATATATCTTTTTCAAAACTTCCTAACCAATTTCTCTCTCTTCATTTTTTTTGAAAATCCTCACCCACATCTTTTCCTAATCTTTTTAATTAATTAATTTAGTTTTCAATTTTCTTTTATTTATTTTTCTTCAAATTTTCGAATTTATAGTCAATTTTTCATTTATTTTCTTTTATTTTATTTTAGTTTAATTTCGGTTTTCAAAAAAAAAAATTTATTTGCAATCCGCATCATCTCCCTTTCTCCATCATGGACCTAAGTGGAAATGAACAGTCCAGAAGGACTCTGGGGTCATATGCTAACCCCACTACTGCTTCATATGGGAGTAGTATCTGTATACCCTCCATTGGAGTAAGTAGCTTTGAGTTGAATCCTCAGCTCATTATCATGGTGTAGCAAAGTTGCCAGTATTCCGGTCTTCCACAGGAAGAACCTACAGAGTTTCTGGCACAGTTTTTACAGATTTCCTACACAGTACATGATAAGGAAGTAGATCAGGATGTCTACAGATTATTACTATTTCCATTTGCTGTAAAAGACCAAGCTAAGAGGTGGTTAAATAACCAACCTAAGGCTAGCATAAGGACATGAAAACAGCTGTCAGAAAAATTCCTGAATCAATACTTCCCTCCAAAACAGATGACACAGCTAAGGATGGACATCCAAGGCTTTAAACAAGGAGATAATGAATCTCTTTATGATGCCTGGGAGAGATACAGAGAGATGCTAAGAAAATGCCCCTCTGAAATGTTTTCAAAATGGGTGCAGTTAGACATCTTCTATTATGGGCTTACAGAGAAAGCCCAAATTTCTCTAGATCACTCAGCTGGTGGATCTATACACATGAGAAAGACAATTGAAGAGGCTCAAGAGCTTATTGATACAGTTGCCAGAAATTAGCATCTGTACCTAAATAGTGAATCTTCCATGAAAGAAGAGGCTAAAACAGTAACTGCTGAACTCAGTCCTGCAGAACAAATTACTGAATTCAATTAGCAATTAGATTTTCTAACAAAACAGCTGGCCAAATTCAAGGAGATATTACAAGATACAAGAAGGGCTAATATAAACATGGAAGTACAGTTGAAGCAAACAGAACAGCAGTTATCAAAACAAAAAACTGAAGAATGCCAAGCAGTTCAATTAAGAAGTGGAAAAACATTAAATACCTCACTTCAAGGCAGCAGGAAGCCAAGAAATGAACAAACTGCTATTCACGATCCCTCTGAGGACAGTAAGAGCCTAGAGAGGAATAACTCTGGCATTCAAATGCCAGAAACAAGCAATGATTTGGCGTCAAACGCCCAATGGAAGCTCAGTTCTGGCGTTTAAACGCCAGGAACAAGTAAGGAGTTGGCACCCAACGCCACTCCAGCTTCTGACTCTGCCAATCAAATGCCAGTGAGGGATCAGACACACACAAGTGCTAATAACAACCCCTCTAAAAAGGCTTCTCCAACCACCTCTGTAGGAAGTAAACCTGCAGGAACTAAGGTTGAGGAATACAAAGCCAAGATGCCTTATCCTCAAAAAATCCACAAGGATGAGAAGGATAAGCAATTTGCTAGCTTTGCAGACTATCTTCGGACTCTTGAAATAAAGATTCCGTTTGCAGAGGCACTTGAGCAAATACCTTCTTATGCCAAGTTCATGAAAGAGATCTTGAGTCATAAGAAGGATTGGAGAGAAACTGAAAGAGTTCTCCTCACTGAAGAATGCAGTGCAGTCATTCTGAAAAGCTTTCCAAAAAAGCTTAAAGATCCCGGAAGCTTTCTGATACCATGCACATTAGAGGGTAATTGCACCAGGACAGCTCTATGCGATCTTGGGGCAAGCATCAACCTAATACCTGCATCCACCATCAGAAAGCTTGGTTTAACTGAAGAAGTTAAACCGACCCGGATATGTCTCCAACTTGCTGATGGCTCCATTAAATACCCATCAGGCGTGATTGAGGACATGATTATTAGGGTTGGGCCATTCTCCTTTCCCACTGACTTTGTAGTGCTGGAAATGAAGGAGCACAAGAGTGCTATTCTCATTCTAGGAAGACCTTTCCTAGCAACTGGACGAACTCTCATTGATGTCCAACAGGGGAAAATAACCCTGAGAGTCAATGATGATGAGTTTAAGTTGAACGCTGTCAAAGCCATTCAGTATCCAGACACATCAACAGAACTAATCCCTACATCCACTATCAGAAAGCTTGGCTTGACTGAAGAGGTCAAACCAACCCGGATCTGTCTTCAACTTGCTGATGGCTCCATTAAATACCCATCAGGCATAATTGAGGACATGATTGTCAAGGTTGGGCCATTTGCCTTCCCTACTGACTTTGTAGTGCTAGAAATAGAGGAGCACAAGAGTGTAACTCTCATTCTAGGAAGACCATTCCTAGCAACTGGACGAACCCTCATTGACGTCCAAAAAGGGGAGATAACCCTGAGAGTCAATGAGGATGAGTTTAAGTTGAATGTTGTCAAAGCTATGCAACATCCAGACACATCAGACGACTGCCTGGGCGTTGATATTATTGACTCCCTGGTGGAAGAGGTCCATATGACTGAGAGTCTCGAATCAGAGCTAGAGGACATTTTTAAAGATGTTCAGCCTGATCTGCAGGAACCAGAGGAAATAAAAGAACCTTTGAAAACTCCTCAGGAATAGGAGAAACCTCCTAAACCCGAGCTCAAACCACTACCACCATCCCTGAAATATGTATTTCTGGGAGAAGGTGACACTTTTCCTGTAATCATAAGCTCTGCTTTAGGGCCACAGGAAGAGAAAGCACTAATTCAGGTGCTAAGGACACACAAGACAGCTCTTGGGTGGTCCATAAGTGATCTTAAGGGCATTAGCCCAGCCAGATGCATGCACAAGATCCTATTGGAGGATGATGCTAAGCCAGTGGTTCAACGACAGAGGCGGCTAAATCCCGCCATGAAGGAGGTGGTGCAGAAAGAGGTCACTAAGTTACTAGAGGCTGGGATTATCTATCCTATTTCTGATAGCCCCTGGGTGAGTCCTGTCCATGTTGTCCCTAAGAACGGAGGAATGACAGTGGTTCATAATGAAAAGAATGAACTGGTTCCTACAAGAACAGTTACAGGGTGGCGTATGTGTATTGACTACAGAAGGCTCAATACAGCCACCAGGAAGGATCATTTTCCTTTACCATTCATAGACCAGATGCTAGAGAGACTAGCAGGTCATGAATATTACTGTTTTTTGGATGGGTATTCCAGTTACAACCAAATTGCAGTAGATCCTCAGGACCAAGAAAAAACAGCATTCACATGTCCTTCTGGAGTGTTTGCCTACAGAATGATGCCTTTTGGTCTGTGTAATGCACCTGCAACCTTTCAGAGGTGCATGCTCTCTATCTTCTCTGATATGGTAGAGAAATTTCTGGAAGTCTTCATGGATGACTTTTCAGTATTTGGAGACTCATTCAGCTCCTGCCTTAACCATTTAGCACTTGTTCTGAAAAGATGCCAAGAGACCAACCTAGTTTTAAACTGGGAAAAATGTCACTTTATGGTAACTGAAGGAATTGTCCTTGGGCATAAAATTTCAAACAAGGGAATAGAGGTGGATCAAGCTAAAGTGGAGGTAATTAAAAAACTACCACCACCTGCTAATGTTAAGGCAATCAGAAGCTTTCTAGGGCATGCAGGATTCTACAGGAGGTTTATAAAGGATTTTTCAAAAATTGCAAAACCCCTGAGCAATCTGCTAGCTGCTGACACGCCATTTGTGTTTGACACAGAGTATCTGCAAGTGTTTGAGACTCTGAAAGCTAAGCTGGTCACAGCACCAATTATCTCTGCACCAGATTGGACATTACCATTTGAACTAATGTGTGATGCCAGTGACCATGCCATTGGTGTAGTACTGGGGTAGAGGCATGACAAGCTTCTGCATGTCATTTATTATGCTAGCCGCATTTTAAATGATGCCCAGAAAAACTACACAACCACAGAAAAAGAATTGCTTGCAGTGGTTAATGCCATTGACAAGTTTATATCATACTTAGTAGGATCCAAAGTGATTGTGTACACTGACCATGCTGCTCTCAAATATCTACTCACAAAGCCGGATTCAAAACCCAGGCTCATAAGATGGGTGTTGCTTCTGCAGGAGTTTGATATTGAAATAAGAGACAGAAAAGGGATAGAAAACCAAGTGGCTGACCATCTGTCCCAGATAGAGCCAGTAGAAGGGGCATCCTTTCCCTCTATTGAGATCTCTGAAACCTTTCCGGATGAGCATTTGTTTGCCATTCAGGAAACACCATGGTTTGCAGACATTGCAAACTATAAAGCTGCAAGGTTCATACCCAAGGAGTACAGCAAGCAACAAAAGAAAAAATTAATTATTGATGCAAAGTACTACTTGTGGGATGAACCCTATCTCTTTAGGAGATGTGCAGACGGAATAATCCGTAGGTGTGTGCCTAGAGAAGAAGCACAGTGGATCTTATGGCATTGCCATGGATCACAATATGGAGGCCATTTCAGAGGTGAGCGAACAGCCACCAAGGTCCTCCAATGTGGCTTCTACTGGCCTACCCTCTTTAGAGATTCCCTAGAGTTTGTACGTAACAGTGACAGTTGCCAGAGAGCTGGTAATCTGCCTCATGATTACGCCATGCCTCAACAAGGGATCTTGGAGATTGAATTTTTTGATGTATGGGGAATTGACTTCATGGGGCCTTTCCTACCATCATACTCAAACACTTATATTCTGGTGGCAGTCAAATATGTATCCAAATGGGTAGAGGCCATTGCCACACCCACTAATGATACTAAGACAGTGCTGAAGTTCCTCCAGAAACATATCTTCAGCAGGTTTGGTGTCCCTAGAGCACTAATTAGTGATGGGGGCACTCACTTCTGCAACAAACAACTTTACTCTGCTATGGTCCGGTATGGAATTAGCCACAAGGTGGCAACTCCATACCATCCACAGACAAATGGGTAAGCTAATGTCTCTAATAGAGAACTAAAAAGAATCCTGGAATGGACTGTAAGTACCCGTAGAAAGGATTGGGCAAGAAGCTTGGATGATGCTTTGTGGGCTTACAGAACAGCATTCAAGACTCCTATAGGGACCTCTCCATACCAGCTTGTGTATGGTAAGGCCTGTCATCTGCCCGTGGAACTGGAGCATAAGGCCTACTGGGCAACCAGATTCCTAAACTTTGATGCCAAATCAGCTGGAGTAAAAAGATTGCTCCAGCTGAATGAGCTAGAGGAATTCAGATTCACTGCTTTCGAAAATGCCAAGCATTACAAAGAGAAAGCAAAAATGTGGCATGACAGAAAGCTGTCATCTAGAGTCTTTGAACCAGGACAGAAGGTTCTGCTTTTTAACTATAGGCTCAGGCTATTCCCCAGAAAACTGAAATCCCGGTGGAGGGGACCATATGTGATTACAAGTGTATCACCATATGGCTATGTGGAGCTTCAAGACATTGATTCTAATAAGAAGTTCATTATTAATGGACAGAGAATCAAGCACTATCTTGAAGGCAATATTGAGCAAGAGTGCTTAAGGCTGAGGCTAGATTAAAAGCTCAGCAAGGTCCAGCTAAAGACAATAAAGAAGCGCTTGTTGGGAGGCAACCCAATGTTATTTAATTATATCTATTTATTTTCTATTACTATTTTATGTCTTCTTAAGGTTGATGATCATGTGAAGTCACAAAAACTACTAAAAAATCAAAAACAGAACAAAAATAGCACACCCTGGAGGAGGAGTATTCTAGCGTTTAAACGCCAGAAACAAGCATCTGTCTGGCGTTTAATGCCAGAAACAGGCACCAAGCTGGCGTTTAATGCCAGAAACAAGCATCTACCTAGCGTTAAACGCCAGAAACAAGCTACATTTGGGCATTTAACGCCAGAAACAGACAACAGTCTGGCGTTAAACGCCAGGATTGCACAGCAAGGGCATTTTACACGCCTAATTGGAGCAGGGATGTTAAGTCCTTGACCCCACTTGATCTGTGGACCCTACAGGATCCCTACCTTTCCTTCTTCATTTTCACACAACACAACCCTCTCTTCTTCCACTTGGCCGAATACATCTTCTTCCCCCATCTCCTCCACTTTCTTCTTCTTCTATTACTTTCTCTCTTCTTTTGCTCGGGGACAAGCAAACCTTCTAAGTTTGGTGTGGAAAAAGCATTGCTTTTTCTTTGTTTTTCCATAACCACTAATGCCTCAAGGGATGCACTTCCCTCCACAAAACTATTAGGAGCAACAAAGACAAGAAATGAATGCTTGAATAGTGCATATGTCTTTTGAAGTTGCTGTTTATGAATGTTAAATATGTTGGCTCTTGAAAGAATGATGAACAGGAGACATGTTATTTGATAATCTGAAAAATCATAAAAATGATTCTTGAAGCAAGAAAAAGCACTGAATACAGAAAGCTTGCGAAAAAAAGAAAAAAAATGGCGAAAAAAATAGAAAAAAAAGAAGAAGCAAGCAGAAAAAGCCAGTAGCCCTTAAAACCAAAAGGCAAGGGTAGTAAAAAAGGGATCCAAGGCTTTGAGCATCAGTGGATAGGAGGGCCTAAAGGAATAAAATCCTGGCCTAAGCGGCTAAACCAAGCTGTCCCTAACCATGTGCTTGTGGCGTGAAGGTGTCAAGTGAAAACTTGAGACTGAGCGGTTAAAGTCAAGGTCCAAAGCAAAAAAAAAAGTGTGCTTAAGAACCCTGGACACCTCTAATTGGGGACTTTAGCAAAGCTGAGTCATAATCTGAAAAGGTTCACCCAGTTATGTGTCTGTGGCATTTATGTATCCGGTGGTAATACTGGAAATCAAAGTGCTTAGGGCCACGGCCAAGACTCATAAAGTAGCTGTGTTCAAGAATCAACATACTAAACTAGGAGAATCAATAACACTATCTGAATTCTGAGTTCTTATAGATGCCAATCATTCTGAACCTCAATGGATAAAGTGAGATGCCAAAACTATTCAAGAGGCAAAAAGCTAATAGCCCCGCTCATCTAATTAAGACTAATCTTCATAGATGTTTTTGTAATTCATTGTGTATTCTCTTCTTTTTATCCTACTTTGTTTTTAGTTGCTTGGGGACAAGCAACAATTTAAGTTTGGTGTTGTGATGAGCAGATAATTTATACGCTTTTTGGCATTGTTTTTAGTATGTTTTTCAGTGTAATTTAGTTAGTTTTTAAATAAAAATCACAATTCTAGACTTTACTATGAGTTTGTATATTTTTCTGTAATTTCAGGTATTTTTTGGCTGAAATTGAGGGAGCTGAGCGAAAATCTTATTCAGGCTGAAAAAGGACTGTTGATGCTGTTGGATTCTGACCTCCCTGCACTCAAAGTAGATTTTCTGGAGCTACAGAACTCCAAATGGTGCGCTCTCAATTGCGTTGGAAAGTAAACATCTAGGGCTTTCCAGCAACATATAATAGTCCATACTTTGCTCAAGGATAGATGACGTAAACTGGCGTTCAACGCCAGTTCCATGTTGCAGTCTGGCGTCAAACGCCAGAAATAGGATACAAATGGGAGTTGAACGCCAGAAACAGGTTACAACCTGGCGTTTAACTCCAGAATCAGCCTAGGCACGTGAGAAGCCTAAGTCTCAGCCCCAGCACACACCAAGCAGGCCCCAGAAGTGGATTTCTGCACCATCTATCATAGTTTATTCATTTTCTGTAAACCTAGGTTACTATTTTAGTATTTAAACAACTTTTAGAGGTCTATTTTCGTAGCTCAAGACATTTTAGATCTGAACTTTGTACTCTGTGACGGCATGAGTCTCTGAACTCCATTGTTGGGGGTGCGGAGCTCTGCTGTGTTTCGATGAATTAATGCAACTATTTCTGTTTTCTATTCAAACACACTTATTTCTATCTAAGACGTTCATTCGCACTTCAATATGATGAATGTGATGATCCGTGACACTCATCACCATTTTCAACCTATGAACGCGTGCCTGACAACCACCTCCGTTCTACCTTCGATTGAATGAACATATCTTGGATTCCTTAATAAGAATCTTCGTCGTATAAGCTAGAATCCATTGGCAGCATTCTTGAGAATCCAGAAAGTCTAAACCTTGTCTGTGGTATTCCGAGTAGGATTCAGGGATTGAATGACTGTGACGAGCTTCAAACTCACAAGGGTTGGGCGTAGTGACAGACGCAAAAGGATCAATGGATCCTATTCCAGCATGAGTGAGAACCGACAGATGATTAGCCGTACGGTGACAGTGCACCTGGACCCTTTTCACTAAGAAGACGGATGGTAGCCATTGACAACGGTGATCCACCAACACACAGCTTGCCGTAGGAGGAACCTTGCGTGCGTGAAGAAGAAGGCAGTGAGAAAGAAGAGATTCAGAAGACAAAGCATCTCCAAAACTCCAACATATTCTCCATTACTACAGAACAAGTATTTAATCCATGCTCTTTTATTCTTCGCAATTCATGCTGATAATTATAATTGATTTCCTGACTAAGATTTACAAGATAACCATAGATTGCTTCAAACCAACAATCTCCGTGGGATCGACCCTTACTCACGTAAGGTATTACTTGGACGACCCAGTGCACTTGCTGGTTAGTGGTACGAGTTGTGAAAAGTGTGATTCACAATTCGTGCACCAAGTTTTTGGCGCCATTGCTGGGGATTGTTCGAGTTTGAACAACTGACGGTTCATCCTGTTGCTTAGATTAGGAAGATTTTGTCTTTTGGGTCAGAGTCTTTTGCTTTCTTTTCAAAAATCTTTCAAAAGATTTTTATTTTTCTTTATTAGTCTGTGATTTGTCTTTGAGTCTTTTATTATTGTTCTTGTTAAAATTTTAGAATCCTTATTTTCTTTTTCAAAAGTTTTTCTAAATTTTATTTTTTTTACTAATAATTGAGTTTTTTCTGTTTAAGTTTAGTTTTATATTTTAAGTTTGGTGTCAATTGCATATTTTATACTTTCCTTTAAATTTTCGAATTTGTGTTCTTTGTTTTTCTTGGATCTTCAAGTTGTTCTTGTTTATTTTTCTTGTTTGTTCTTTAGTTTTTCTTGTTCTGTTTCTTTTCTTGTTTTTCTTGTGCTTTTTCAAAACATTAGTTTTCGAAAAAAATTTATTCTTAGTTATTAAAAATACTTCTTTAAAACAAGTGTTACATTTACAGCTCAATTGGTTAGAGCGTTGGTTTATGTTCTTGGTAATTGGGTATCTTCTTTTTAAAATCTTTTTTTTTCAAAAATAATTTTTCTTTGATTAAATCTTGTGCCAAACTTTAAGTTTGGTGTTTTCTTGTCAATCTTTCTATAATTTTCGAAAATTTTATTGAGGTTTTCTAAAAATTTTAAGTTTGGTGTTCTTTCTTTTGTTCTTGTTGTTCTTGTGAGTCTTCAAAGTGTTCTTGAGTTTTCCTTCTGTCTTGATTTTAAAATTTTTAAGTTTGGTGTTCCTTAGTGTTTTTCCCTCCAAAATTTTCGAAAACAAGGAGCATTAGATCTAAAAATTTTAAGTCTTGTGCTATCTTATTGTTTTTCTCTTTCCTCTTTAAATTCAAAAATATCTTTTTCCTTTATTTTAATTGATTTTTCGAATTTTCCTTTTAAAAATTCAGATTTTATTTTAAAATTTTTTATTTTATCTTATCTTAGTTTTAAAATTTCAAAATTCAAATCTTTTTCAAAAAAAAATCATATCTTTTTCAAAATCTTATCTTATCTTATTTCAAATTTTAAAATTTAAAATTTAAAATTTAATTTTCAAAACTTTTTAATTTAAATTCCTTATCTTCTCTCACCTTGCCTATCTTATCTTTTCTAATCTCAAATTTTAAAATCAAATCTTTTTCATATGTTTTCTTTTTTTATTTTATTTTTTATTTTATTTTCTTACAAGTATCTTTAATTTTAAGACATATCTTTTTCAAAACTTCCTAACCAATTTCTCTCTCTTCATTTTTTTTGAAAATCCTCACCCACATCTTTTCCTAATCTTTTTAATTTAATTTAGTTTTCAATTTTCTTTTATTTATTTTTCTTCAAATTTTCGAATTTATAGTCAAATTTCCATTTATTTTCTTTTATTTTATTTTAGTTTAATTTCGGTTTTCAAAAAAAAAAATTTTATTTGCAATCCGCATCATCTCCCTTTCTCCATCATGGACCTAAGTGGAAATGAACAGTCCAGAAAGACTCTGGGGTCATATGCTAACCCCACTACTGCTTCATATGGGAGTAGTATCTGTATACCCTCCATTGGAGTCAGTAGCTTTGAGTTGAATCCTCAGCTCATTATCATGGTGCAGCAAAGTTGCCAGTATTCTGGTCTTCCACAGGAAGAACCTACAGAGTTTCTGGCACAGTTTTTACAGATTTCCTACACAGTACATGATAAGGAAGTAGATCAGGATGTCTACAGATTATTACTGTTTCCATTTGCTGTAAAAGACCAAGCTAAGAGGTGGTTAAATAACCAACCTAAGGCTAGCATAAGGACATGAAAACAGCTGTCAGAAAAATTCCTGAATCAATACTTCCCTCCAAAACGAATGACACAGCTAAGGATGGACATCCAAGGCTTTAAACAAGGAGATAATGAATCTCTTTATGATGCCTGGGAGAGATACAGAGAGATGCTAAGAAAATGCCCCTCTGAAATGTTTTCAAAATAGGTGCAGTTAGACATCTTCTATTATGGGCTTACAGAGAAAGCCCAAATTTCTCTAGATCACTCAGCTGGTGGATCTATACACATGAGAAAGACAATTGAAGAGGCTCAAGAGCTTATTGATACAGTTGCCAGAAATCAGCATCTGTACCTAAATAGTGAATCTTCCATGAAAGAAGAGGCTAAAACAGTAACTGCTGAACTCAGTCCTGCAGAACAAATTACTGAATTCAATTAGCAATTAGATTTTCTAACAAAACAGCTGGCCAAATTCAAGGAGATATTACAAGATACAAGAAGGGCTAATATAAAAATGGAAGTACAGTTGAAGCAAACAGAACAGCAGTTATCAAAACAAATAACTGAAGAATGCCAAGCAGTTCAATTAAGAAGTGGAAAAACATTAAATACCTCACTTCAAGGCAGCAGGAAGCCAAGAAATGAACAAACTGCTATTCACGATCCCTTTGAGGACAGTAAGAGCCTAGAGAGGAATAACTCTGGCATTCAAATGCCAGAAACAAGCAATGATTTGGTGTCAAACGCCCAATGGAAGCTCAGTTCTGGCGTTCAAATGCTAGGAACAAGTAAGGAGTTGGCACGCAATGCCACTCCAGCTTCTGACTCTGGCAATCAAATGCCAGTGAGGGATCAGACACACACAAGTGCTAATAACAACCCCTCTAAAAAGGCTTCTCCAACCACCTCTGTAGGAAGTAAACCTGCAGGAACTAAGGTTGAAGAATACAAAGCCAAGATGCCTTATCCTCAAAAACTCCACAAGGAGGAGAAGGATAAGCAATTTGCTCGCTTTGCAGACTATCTTCGGACTCTTGAAATAAAGATTCCGTTTGCAGAGGCACTTGAGCAAATACCTTCTTATGCTAAGTTCATGAAAGAGATCTTGAGTCATAAGAAGGATTGGAGAGAAACTGAAAGAGTTCTCCTCACTGAAGAATGCAGTGCAGTCATTCTGAAAAGCTTTCCAGAAAAGCTTAAAGATCCCGGAAGCTTTCTGATACCATGCACATTAGAGGGTAATTGCACCAGGACAGCTCTATGCGATCTTGGGGCAAGCATCAACCTAATACCTGCATCCACCATCAGAAAGCTTGGTTTAACTGAAGAAGTTAAACCGACCCGGATATGTCTCCAACTTGCTGATGGCTCCATTAAATACCCATCAGGCGTGATTGAGGATATGATTATTAGGGTTGGGCCATTCTCCTTTCCCACTGACTTTGTAGTGCTGGAAATGGAGGAGCACAAGAGTGCTACTCTCATTCTAGGAAGACCTTTTCTAGCAACTGGACGAACTCTCATTGATGTCCAACAGGGGAAAATAACCCTAAGAGTCAATGAGGATGAGTTTAAGTTGAATGCTGTCAAGGCCATGCAGCATCCAAACACACCAAAAGACTGCATGAAAGTTGATCTTATTGACTCTTTGGTAGAGGAGATCAACATGGCTGAGAGTCTCGAATCAGAGCTAGAAGACATCTTTAAAGATGTTCAGCCTGATTTGGAGGATTCAGAAGAATTGAAAGAACTTATGATACTTCCTCAGGAAAAGGAAACACCTCCTAAACCTGAGCTCAAGCCATTACCACCATCCCTGAAATATGCATTTCTGGGAGAAGGTGACACTTTTCCAGTGATCATAAGCTCTGCTTTAAATCCACTGGAAGATGAAGCACTAATTCAAGTGCTAAGGACACATAAGACATCTCTTGGGTGGTCCATAAATGACCTTAAGGGCATAAGCCCAGCTAGATGCATGCACAAAATCCTATTGGAGGATGATGCTAAGCCAGTGGTTCAACCACAGAGGTGGCTAAATCCAGCCATGAAGGAAGTGGTGCAGAAGGAGGTCACCAAGTTACTAGAGGCTGGGATTATTTATCCTATTTCTGATAGCCCCTGGGTGAGCCCTGTTCAAGTTGTCCCCAAAAAGGGAGGTATGACAGTAGTTCATAATGAAAAGAATGAACTGGTTCCTACAAGAACAGTTACAGGTTGGCGCATGTATATTGACTACAGAAGGCTCAATACAGCCACCAGAAAGGATCATTTTCCTTTACCATTCATAGACCAGATGCTAGAGAGACTAGCAGGTCATGAATACTACTGCTTTTTGGATGGCTATTCAGGTTATAACCAAATTACAGTAGATCCTCAGGACCAAGAGAAAACTGCATTTACATGTCCTTCTGGAGTGTTTGCTTATAGAAGGATGCCTTTTGGGCTGTGTAATGCACCTGCAACCTTTCAGATGTGCATGCTCTCTATCTTCTCTGATATGGTGGAGAAATTTCTGGAAGTCTTCATGGATGACTTTTCAGTATTTGGAGACTCATTCAGCTCCTGCCTTAACCATTTAGCACTTGTTCTGAAAAGATGCCAAGAGACCAACCTAGTTTTAAACTGGGAAAAATGTCACTTTATGGTAACTGAAGGAATTGTCCTTGGGCATAAAATTTCAAACAAGGGAATAGAGGTGGATCAATCTAAAGTGGAGGTAATTGAAAAACTACCACCACCTGCTAATGTTAAGGCAATCAGAAGCTTTCTAGGGCATGCAGGATTCTACAAGAGGTTTATAAAGGATTTTTCAAAAATTGCAAAACCCCTGAGCAATCTGCTAGCTGCTGACACGCCATTTGTGTTTGACACAGAGTGTCTGCAAGTGTTTGAGACTCTGAAAGCTAAGCTGGTCACAACACCAGTTATCTCTGCACCAGACTGGACATTACCATTTGAACTAATGTGTGATGCCAGTGACCATGCCATTGGTGCAGTACTGGGGCAGAGGCATGACAAGCTTCTGCATGTCATTTATTATGCTAGCCGCATTTTAAATGATGCCCAGAAAAACTACACAACCACAGAAAAAGAATTGCTTGCAGTGGTTTATGCCATTGACAAGTTTAGATCATACTTAGTAGGATCCAAAGTGATTGTGTACACTGACCATGCTGCTCTCAAATATCTACTCACAAAGCCGGATTCAAAACCCAGGCTCATAAGATGGTGTTACTTCTGCAGGAGTTTGATATAGAAATAAGAGACAGAAAAGGGACAGAAAACCAAGTGGCTGACCATCTGTCCCGGATAGAGCCAGTAGAAGGGGCGTCCTTTCCCTCTATTGAGATCTCTGAAACCTTTCTAGATGAGCACTTGTTTGCCATTCAGGAAACACCATGGTTTGCAGACATTGCAAACTATAAAGCTGCAAGGTTCATACCCAAGGAGTACAGCAGGCAACAAAAGAAAAAATTAATTACTGATGCAAAGTACTACTTGTGGGATGAACCCTATCTCTTTAAGAGATGTGCAGACGGAATAATCCGTAGGTGTGTGCCTAGAGAAGAAGCACAGAGGATCTTATGGCATTGCCATGGATCACAATATGGAGGCCATTTCGGAGGTGAGCGAACAGCCACCAAGGTCCTCCAATGTGGCTTCTACTGGCCTACCCTCTATAGAGATTCCCGAGAGTTTGTACGTAACTGTGACAGTTGCCAGAGAGCTGGTAATCTGCCTCATGATTACGCCATGCCTCAACAAGGGATCTTGGAGATTGAGTTGTTTGATGTATGGGGAATTGACTTCATGGGGCCTTTCCCACCATCATACTCAAACACTTATATTCTGGTGGCAGTCGACTATGTATCCAAATGGATAGAGGCCATTGCCACACCCACTAATGATACTAAGACAGTGCTGAAGTTCCTCCAGAAACATTTCTTCAGCAGGTTTGGTGTCCCTAGAGCACTAATTAGTGATGGGGACACTCACTTCTGCAACAAATAGCTTTACTCTGCTATGGTCCGGTATAGAATTAGCCACAAGGTGGCAACTCCATACCATCCATAGACAAATGGGTAAGCTAATGTCTCTAATAGAGAACTAAAAAGAATCCTGGAATGGACTGTAAGTACCCGTAGAAAGGATTTGGCAAGAAGCTTGGATGATGCTTTGTGGGCTTACAGAACAGCATTCAAGACTCCTATAGGGACCTCTCCATACCAGCTTGTGTATGGTAAGGCCTGTCATCTGCCCGTGGAACTGGAGCATAAGGCCTACTGGGCAACCAGATTCCTAAACTTTGATGCCAAATCAGCTGGAGTAAAAAGATTGCTCCAGCTGAATGAGCTAGAGGAATTCAGACTCACTGCTTTCGAAAATGCCAAGCTTTACAAAAGAGAAAGCAAAAAGGTGGCATGACAGAAAGCTGTCATCTAGAGTCTTTGAACCAGGACAGAAGGTTCTGCTGTTTAACTCTAGGCTCAGGCTATTCCCCGGAAAACTGAAATCCCGGTGGAGGGGACCATATATGATTACAAGTGTATCACCATATGGCTATGTGGAGCTTCAAGACATTGATTCTAATAAGAAGTTCATTGTTAATTGACAGAGAATCAAGCACTATCTTGAAGGCAATGTTGAGCAAGAGTGCTCAAGGCTGAGGCTAGATTAAAAGCTCAGCAAGGTCCAGCTAAAGACAATAAAGAAGCGCTTGTTGGGAGGCAACCCAATGTTATTTAATTATATCTATTTATTTTCTATTGCTATTTTATGTCTTCTTAAGGTTGATGATCATGTGAAGTCACAAAAACTACTAAAAAATCAAAAACAGAAGAAAAACAGCACACCCTAGAGGAGGAGTATTCTAGCGTTTAAACGCTAGAAACAAGCATCTGTCTGGCATTTAACGCCAGAAACAGGCACCAAGCTGGCGTTTAATGCCAGAAACAAGCATCTACCTGGCGTTAAACGCCAGAAACAAGCTACATTTGGGCGTTTAACGCCAGAAACAGACAGCAGTCTGGCGTTAAACGCCAGGATTGCACAGCAAGGGCATTTTACACGCCTAATTGGAGCAGGGATGTTAAGTCCTTGACACCACTTGATCTGTGGACCCCACAGGGTCCCTACCTTTCCTTCTTCATTTTCACACAACACAACCCTCTCTTCTTCCACTTGGCCGAATACATCTTCTTCCCCCATCTCTTCTACTTTCTTCTTCTTCTATTACTTTCTCTCTTCTTTTGCTCGAGGACAAGCAAACCTTCTAAGTTTGGTGTGGAAAAAGCATTGCTTTTTCTTTGTTTTTCCATAACCACTAATGCCTCAAGGGATGCACTTCCCTCCACAAAACTATTAGGAGCAACAAAGACAAGGAAGGGACATAGAGGAGCTCAAGAGCACCATTGGTTTTTCAAGAAGAGGAAGACGCCACCCTCACTAAGGTGGACCCGTTCCTTAATCTCCTTGTTCTTATTTTCCTGTTTTTCGTTTATTATGCTTTATGTTTTATTTATATTTGTGTCTTTACTATATGATCACTAGTATCAAAGTGTCTATGTCTTAAAGATATGAATGTCCTATGAATCCATCACCTTTCTTAAATGAAAAATGTTTTCTGAAAAAGAAAAAGAAGTACATGAATTTTTGAATTTTAAAATAGTTTAATTATTTTGATGTGGTGGCAACACTTTTTTGTTTTCTGAATGAATGCTTGAATAGTGCATATGTCTTTTGAAGTTGCTGTTTATGAATGTTAAATATGTTGGCTCTTGAAAGAATGATTAACAGGAGACATGTTATTTGATAATCTGAAAAATCATAAAAATGATTCTTGAAGCAAGAAAAAGCAGTGAATACAGAAAGCTTGCGAAAAAAAAGAAAAAAAATGGCGAAAAAAATAGAAACAAAAAAGAAGAAGCAAGCAAAAAAAGCCAGTAGCCCTTAAAACCAAAAGGCAAGGGTAGTAAAAAAGGGATCCAAGGCTTTGAGCATCAGTGGATAGGAGGGCCTAAAGGAATAAAATCCTGGCCTAAGCGGCTAAACCAAGCTGTCCTTAACCATGTGCTTGTGGCGTGAAGGTGTCAAGTGAAAACTTGAGACTGAGCGGTTAAAGTCAAGGTCCAAAGAAAAAAAAAGAGTGTGCTTAAGAACCCTTGACACCTCTAATTGGGGACTTTAGCAAAGCTGAGTCATAATCTGAAAAGGTTCACCCAGTTATGTGTCTATGGCATTTATGTATCCGGTGGTAATACTGGAAAATAAAGTGCTTAGGGCCACGGCCAAGACTCATAAAGTAGCTATGTTCAAGAATCAACATACTAAACTAGGAGAATCAATAACACTATCTGAATTCTGAGTTCTTATAGATGCCAATCATTCTGAACCTCAATGGATAAAGTGAGATGCCAAAACTATTCAAGAGGCAAAAAGCTAATAGCCCGCTCATCTAATTATGACTAATCTTCATAGATGTTTTTGGAATTCATTGTATATTCTCTTCTTTTTATCCTACTTTGTTTTTAGTTGCTTGGGGACAAGCAACAATTTAAGTTTGGTGTTGTGATGAGCGGATAATTTATATGCTTTTTGGCATTGTTTTTAGTATGTTTTTCAGTGTAATTTAGTTAGTTTTTAAATAAAAATCACAATTCTGGACTTTACTATGAGTTTGTGTATTTTTCTGTAATTTCAGGTATTTTTTGGCTGAAATTGAGGGAGCTGAGCAAAAATCTGATTCGGGCTGAAAAAGGACTGCTGATGCTGTTGGATTCTGACCTCCCTATACTCAAAGTAGATTTTCTGGAGCTACAAAACTCCAAATGGTGCGCTCTCAATTGCGTTGGAAAGTAAACATCTAGTGCTTTCCAGCAACATATAATAGTCCATACTTTGCTCAAGGATAGATGACGTAAACTGGCGTTCAACGTCAGTTCCATGTTGCAGTCTGGCATCAAACGCCAGAAATAGGTTACAAATAGGAGTTGAATGCCAGAAACAGGTTACAACCTGGCGTTTAACTCCAGAAACAGCCTAGGCACGTGAAGTGGATTTTTGCACCATCTATCATAGTTTATTCATTTTCTGTAAACCTAGGTTACTAGTTTAGTATTTAAACAACTTTTAGAGGTCTATTTTTGCAGCTCATGACATTTTAGATCTGAACTTTGTACTCTTTGACGACATGAGTCTTTGAACTCCATTATTGGGGGTGAGGAGCTCTGCTGTGTTTCGTTGAATTAATGCAACTATTTCTATTTTCTATTCAAACACACTTATTTCTATCTAAGACGTTCATTCGCACTTCAATATGATGAATGTGATGATCCGTGACACTCATCACCATTCTCAACCTATGAACGCGTGCCTGACAACCACCTCCGTTCTACCTTCGATTGAATGAACATCTCTTGGATTCCTTAATAAGAATCTTCGTGGTATAAGCTAGAATCCATTGGCAGCATTCTTGAGAATCCAGAAAGTCTAAACCTTGTCTGTGGTATTCCAAGTAGGATTCAGGGATTGAATGACTATGACGAGCTTCAAACTCACAAGGGTTTGGCGTAGTGATAGACGCAAAAGGATCAATGGATCCTATTCCAGCATGAGTGAGAACCGACAGATGATTAGCCGTACGGTGACAGCGCACCTGGAGCCTTTTCACTGAGAGGACGGATGGTAGCCATTGACAACGGTGATCCACCAACACACAGCTTGCCATAGGAGGAACCTTGCGTGCGTGAAGAAGAAGGCAGGGAGAAAGAAGAGATTCAGAAGACAAAGCATCTCCAAAACTCCAACATATTCTCCATTACTGCATAACAAGTATTTAATC
Organism: Arachis ipaensis; assembly: GCF_000816755.2. Lineage (NCBI taxonomy): Eukaryota > Viridiplantae > Streptophyta > Magnoliopsida > Fabales > Fabaceae > Arachis > Arachis ipaensis. Next base: position 62,413,140 of record NC_029790.2, on the reverse strand, counting down.
CATGCTCTTTTATTCTTCGCAATTCATGCCGATAATTATAATTGATTTCCTCCCCGCTTGACCGATTTATCGGAATCAGAGGAGGTTTGAAGACGCTCGACCCAAACAAGCAACGGCTTCTAAAGTAAATGAGCTTATTATAGTACAGCATCTTTGAAATTTGACCTTAATGTTTCGTTCAATTACAAGGGGGAAAAAGTCCTCTACCCCTACTGAGGCACAATTCCATAACATCCAACGGTTCCAGGACACAGGTGCGATTGCTGAAGCTTATACATTGACATATTTTGCACTTGACTTGGAATCCGACCCTCTGTCTTCTCTTCCAGAGTCTACACCCTCTGATTAAGATTTACAAGATAACCATAGATTGCTTCAAACCAACAATCTCCGTGGGATCGACCCTTACTCACGTAAGGTATTACTTGGACGACCCAGTGCACTTGCTGGTTAGTGGTACGAGTTGTGAAAAGTGTGATTCACAATTCGTGCACCAGATGCCAAAACTATTCAAGAGGCAAAAAGCTACCAGTCCCGCTCATCTGATTGGAGCTAAGTTTCATTGATAGTTTGGAATTTATAGTATATTCTCTTCTTTTTATCCAATTTGATTTTCAGTTGCTTGGGGACAAGCAACAATTTAAGTTTGGTGTTGTGAATAGCGGATAATTTATACGCTTTTTGGCATTGTTTTTAGTATGTTTTTAGTAGGATCTAGTTACTTTTAGGGATGTTTTTATTAGTTTTTACGTTAAATTCACATTTCTAGACTTTACTATGAGTTTGTGTGTTTTTCTGTGATTTCAGGTATTTTCTGGCTGAAATTGAGGGACTTGAGCAAAAATCAGATTTAGAGGTTGAAGAAGGACTGCAGATGCTGTTGGATTCTGACCTCCCTGCACTCAAAGTGAATTTTCTGGAGCTACAGAACTCCAAATGGCGCGCTTCCAATTTTTTTGGAAAGTCGACATCCAGGGCTTTCCAGCAATATATAATAGTCCATACTTTGAATAAGGATTGACGACGTGAACTGGCGTTCAACGCTAGTTCCATGCTGCAGTCTGGCGTCCAGCGCCAGAAACAAGTTGCAAAGTGGAGTTCAACGCCAGAAACACGTTACAAACTGGCGTTCAACTCCAAGAATGACCTCTCCACGTGTAAACTTCAAGCTCAGCCCAAACACACACCAAGTGGGCCCCGAAAGTGGATTTATGCATCAATTACTTACTTCTGTAAACCCTAGTAGCTAGTTTAGTATAAATAGGACTTTTTACTATTGTATTGAGAGGGGGAGATAATCTTTTGATCATCTTTTGATCCTTTGATTACGTTTGGGGGCTGGCCATTCGGCCATGCCTGAACCTTCATCACTTATGTATTTTCAACGGTAGAGTTTTTACACTCCATAGATTAAGGTGTGGAGCTCTGCTGTTCCTCATGATTTAATGCAAAGTACTACTGTTTTTCTATTCAATTCAACTTATTCGGCTTCTAAGATATCCATTCGCACCCAAGAACATGATAAATGTGATGATTATGTGACGCTCATCATCATTCTCACTTATGAACGCGTGCCTGACAAACACTTCCGTTCTACATGCAAACAAGCTAGAATGAGTATCTCTTAGATATCTAATACAGAGGACCGAGTCCGAGATGTTAGAATCTTCGTGGTATAACTTAGAACTCATGGATGGCCATTTCTGAGATCCGTAAAGTCTAAACCTTGTCTGTGGTATTTTGAGTAGGATCTGGGAAGGGATGGCTGTGACGAACTTCAAACTCGCGAGTGCTGGGCATAGTGACAGACGCAAAAGGAGGGTGAATCCTATTCCAGTATGATCGAGAACCTCCAGATGATTAGCCGTGCCGTGACAGAGTATTTGGACCTTTTTCACAGAGAGGATAGGATGTAGCCATTGACAACGGTGATGCCTTACAGAAAGCTTGCCATGAAAAGGAGTAGGAATGATTGGATGAAGACAGCAGGAAAGCAGAGGTTCAGAGGAACGAAAGCATCTCTAGACGCTTATCTGAAATTCTCACCAATGATTTACATAATTATTTCTATCTTTATTTTCTGTTTATTTATTATTATTATTCGAAAACTCCATAACCATTTGATATCCGCCTAACTGAGATTTACAAGATGACCATAGCTTGCTTCATACCAACAATCTCCGTGGGATCGACCCTTACTCACGTAAGGTTTTATTACTTGGACGACCCAGTGCACTTGCTGGTTAGTTGTATCGAAGTTGTGAATGAAAAACGATTTATTAAAGACGTGCGTATTGAGTTTTTGGCGCCGTTTCCTGAGATTACAATTTTGTGCACCACTTCCTCATCAACCCAAGTTCCCACAATTCCCCACACTTTATTGACACACAAGCTCTATCTTAAGCAAACCAAAGATTCAAATCAGGTAATTAATTGTTTTTCTGCTTAAGGCTAGTGATGTGGTAAAATATAGAATAAATGGGGATAAAAGGCTTAAGGTGGCAAACAAGGGTAATTAAAGTGGTAGGCTATTTGGGATAAGTGAGCTAATAACAAATGATGGCCTCAATCATATGTATGCATGCAAATACACTAAACAATGGACATATAGAATGGAACAAACTATAGATTGCAATTATAGAGAAGAAAATACACAAGAATAAAAATCATGGTTAAATGATGTAACCATATAATTAAGCTCAAAATCTTACAGGTTGGGTGTTCTTAGCTATAAACCATGTTCCAATTTACAATCTTCAAACAAGTTGAACACAAATTTTCAATTTGAATTAGTGAAATATTATAAAATAGGGTCTTGAAAAGAAATTTTATTACTTCAACCAAGCAGAACATACATGCAAACAACTATTATCATGCAATCTATCCTATCTAACAAAAGAAAAAGTCAAATGTTGCTGTAAGAGAGAGAAATTACCTCCGGAAGTCAAGGACTGACCTCCCCACACTTAAGGCTTGGCACGGTCCTCCGTGCTATCAGTAAGGAGCAAGGTAGGGCTGGAAGCATCGCCTCCGCTATCTGGTTCGCCATGGGTGAGTACCAACTATTAGTTCCTTCAGATAGTTATATCAGCGCTTGTTGCGGCGCTCCATTTGCTCCATCCACCGGTCTTGCCGGTCGAACCTTGATGAGGGAAAAACGATTCCACACAAACTCACTGTCAAGTGTACCGGGTCGCATCAAGTAGTAATAACTCACAGGAGTGAGGTCGATCCCACAGAGATTGATGGATCAAGCAACTTTAGTGAGGTGATTAGTTTAGTTAAGCTAACAGTGGTGAGTTGAATGAAATTTAACTAATAGAGAGTGAATTGCAAGAATTATAAATTGCAGAAAGTAAATTTGACAGAATCTTAAAGAGCAAGAAATGTAAAGTGCAGCAAATGTAATGGGAATTGGGTGCAGGGAATTTAAAGAAAGCAGTAATTCAAGCAATCGAAGAGATCTTGAGAACAAGTAACAGGAAATTTAAATTGCAGGAAAATTAAATCAGGCTGAATCATGAACAGAATTGTAAAGTTGCAGAAAAGGAAATTGTAACAGAGGATTATCAGAAAATGAAATTGCATAAGCCAAATTGAATTCAATACTTGAAATGTAAAAGTGCAGAAAAATAAAAGTGTATCAACGAGAGCTTTCTATTCTATCCTACTCCTACTTCTACTGTTGCCTACTACTATTGCAGCCTCACAGATCTCTCCCTTAATGAAATGAAACTGATGCCTTTATATAGGCTTTACAAAATGAAAATAAAATTGAAATTGAAAACAAATTACAATTCAAATGAAATTCCTAATCTAGCCTTTTCTTGTGCCTTTGAGTCATGTCAATGGGCTTTGCTTGCTTTGGGGCTTCAATGAAATGGGTCTTAAGTGTTGCCTCCAGAGGACGTTCAGTTCACAAAATGAGCGCAGCGCTCACTCACTATGTGTGCTCCTCACGTGTGCTTGTTTTCTTCCTTAGCGCTCTCTTAGTGAGCACCAAGTTAACTTAGTGAGCACTGTCCAATAGCTAAAATCCTTGCCTCCAATTTGACATGCACGAAAACGCTGCTTTAGTGAGCGTAGCGCTCACTTTGGAATTGAGCGCCATTCTATATGTGCTGGTTAGTGTTTTTGGGCCTTAAAGATGCCTATCACTTGTGCTTTAATTTTATGCCAAATATAGATTGTTATATATCGTTGGAAAGCTCTGAATGTCAGCAACGCAATTAGAAGCGCATCAATTGGACATCTGTAGTTCAGGTTATGGTCCTTTGAAGAAGGCATGGTCATGCTGTCAGCGCCAAGTTAACTTAGTGAGCGCTGGACAGCAAAAAAAACTTGCTTCCAAGCTGAAAATCCAAGAAAACGCTCACTTAGTGAGCATGGCGCTCACTTTCCAAGCTTTAACGTAGCACTCTCTTGGTTAATGAACGCTTGCTTTGTTTATTTCATGGGCCACACTTTCTTGATTTAGTCATGGGCCACGCTTTTAAAAGCATGGCCTAAGGCTCCAAAGTGTGCACAAGCTTCAAAATGTGCCCCAAAATTCCTCTTTTCTCCTTTTTAGCTTATTTTGTGCTTTTTGCTTCTTTTTCCACTTATTTCCTACAAAGTTTATAAAATTAAAAGATCAAAGAAATATACCATTTAAGCACAAAAGCATTCAATATTTAATCACTAGTCATCAATTTCTTGTATGAAAAAGTATAGAAAAACATGACATGATGACATGTCATTACAACACCAAACTTAAACCTGCTTGTCCCCAAGCAAGAAAAGAATCATGCAATAAAGATTGACAATCCAAGGTAAGAAGAATAGCAACTCAATGTTCATGGTTGACTAGTTTTCTATGCATGCCATAATCACAAAAGAAATGTAAGTGATTGATGCTTCTATCTAGCTCATTTTATAAAATATTTTCCTTATATTCTTTCCTTGAAACAAGCTTTACATTGTCTTATTAGCTTCTCCTTTTGGGTGCTTTGCACCATGAGTTGATAACAAAGCTACGACTCTAAATGCTTTGTTTTCAAGTATTACCACTTGATACATAAGTACCACAAGCATTTAATTAGAGGACTTCATTAAGCTCATTTGTTTCTTTTCTTGACTCTCTAATCATTGATGCTTAGAGCCTTGAGCTTTGAGGGAGTGCTTTTGCACTTGAGCCTAGCCTTAACTCTAAGTGTTTTGTTTTCAAGCTTTTTGCCTGATACATAAACACCACAAGTACTTAACAATTGAATTGTCATTGGTACTCAGAGCCTTCAGCTTTCTCATTCTTTTCTTTTTTGCTTTTCTTGCCTTAATTTGTAATTGCTTTTTCAAGGTTTTCATGATTTCAAAAAAAATTTCATAAAATGTCCTAGATGAAAACTTCAATTAAATAAAATCTAATGCAATTGAGCAATAATTAATCATACTAGCATTCCATTACTTGTATGCTCATGCTAAATTCTTCTTTAGTAACCTTGTTTGTTTATGATCATAATACTTTATTGCTTAGAACTTACAAAATTCAAGATGGTAGTCATAATGTCATAGCAACATGTTACAATTTATCAATCACACTATGTTTATTCATACACACATGCCTACAGAGAAGATAAAGACAATCATGTAATTTACTGTGCTGGAAAAAAACAAGAGGAGAAAGGAGCGTTACCACCTTGTGGTTCATCTTCCTTGTTGTTGTCCTTTTCCTCATATTCTTCCTCTTACCATACCAAACCTAGAATGCTTGCTCATCCTCAAACAACGATTAGAACAGTGGTGATAGGGCTAAGATGGATCATGAGTGTCTTACATAATGAAATGTTAGTAGTACATGTGTTTAAGCAAGCAAAATTAAGAATAACAATCAAGGCACAGGAAACAGAGACATTGTGATTGCAAACATAAGAGGTTGTACATGATACATTGCTTAAAAATATAAGTGGCACACCAAACTTAGTGTGACACTTTCACTTGGCATTGATGCAAGTATCCAGTATGGATTTAGAAAAAGAATTTTGTTGCATAGCAACACCAAACTTAGAATGCAGTCACATGTCTATTTATTTGAACTAAAAACTAAGCAAATGAAACTGTTATTTGTTAAATACAATCACCAAGCAAAGAATCTGTCATGAATAAGGATTTCTTGGTGAGGTGTTAACAAAAACAATTAGGAGCAAAATAAATGAAAGCATTAAAAACAAAAGAATGACTAAAACAAGGAGAAAACTAAAATTGTCTAACTAAAAGGAAGATAACACTGCAAAGGCATTATGATTATGCAGACAAGTGGTGTTGCTGAATAAATTGCATAGAAAATAAGTGGCACACCAAACTTAGAATCTTAATGTGACACTTTCATTTTTGATTTGATGCAATCATGCAGAAAGATTGAAAACAAATTGTTGCAGGGGAACACACCAAACTTAGAATGTAATCATATGCCAATTTATTGAAAATAAACAAAGCAGATAGAGAAAGTAAACAAAGCAAAGAAATGAAATGTTACCTACGGTTGGGTTGCCTCCTAACAAGCGCTCTTTTAGTGTCATTAGCTTGACATGTTGTTCTTCACTTTCTTCCTCTTCTTCCAGTTTGTTAAGAGGAATGACCTCAAGGGGGGAGAAGATTCAGCTGTTGTCCCCTGTTTTGGTCTCTCCTCAGCAAACTTCCTTTTGTAAGTTGCTTGTTTGAGCTTGCTTGCTGGATCAGGGGTAGGATTGTTTGCAGTTGACCTTTTCTTGAATGTTGTCATTGGTATCTTGGTCACAATCCTCTTCTCGGTGCTCTTGTTAGTTGCCTTCACTCCTTGGATATCAAGACATGGTTGCTGTGTGATTGTTGGAGCTTTATCTTCATCAATAGCCTTTTGAATTGGTGGTTCAATGAGCCATTCTTCTATGCAACTTTCTGCCTCATTTGAGTGTGGACTTCCTTGATTGTCTTCCTTACTTTCTTGTTCCTCCACTTCCTTTTTTGCACTCAACATTTGACTTAATAGCACTTTCATGGAGGAGGTTTGTTGTTCTTCCTAAGATTTCTTCATCTCTTCTTCATATCTTTCAATCACAGATTCAAGTGTTGAGAATCTTTGGTTCATGGAAGTTTGTGGAGGTTGTGAGTCTCCGTGTTCCCTTGTTATCTCAAGTGGCTTCTGTAGATATGCATTTTCAGGTTCAAATACCTCCACCACCTTATTCTTCATTGAAATTTTGCTTGACACAGGTGCCTCTTCTTCTTGCTCTTCTACTTCCTTCTTCACATCCACCAATTGATCTTCATCTTCCTTGCTCAGCAGCTCTAAGTTTCTCCTCATTTGCTTCAAGTTCCCATCCATTTTCTTGAAGAGGATCTCTTGCTCTTTCCAGGATTGTTCTTGCTTTTCCAATAATTCTCTGGATTTTTAAAGGGAATCCTCAGCTACTAGCTCAAAAGATGAAGGTTGAGAGAAATTTTGTGGATATGGATGTGATGTGGTGAGGTTGTTTTGAGTGGTATGGAATGAATCTTGTGAGTTGTAGAATGAATTTTGTGAATGCTGAGATGAGTCTTCTGTGTAGTGAAATGAACTTTGTGGTTGGTACGATGAGTTGTATGGATCTTGAAGGAGGCTTTGTGTTGAGGCAAAATCAAGTGATGAAAAATTTTCAAGTGAAAAATTGGGAGGTGAGGTTGGACAATTTAGCATGAATGAATTGAAGGTTTGCTCAAGTGATGATGGCTCTTGATTAATGGAGTATGACACATTGGGTGATCTCTGATTTTGATCCTTCCAAGCACAACTTGAAGAATTGTTGAATTCATCACAGTATGGATCATCTTGCGACATTGGTGGACAATTTTGCATGAATTTATTGAAAGCACACTCCAGTAATGATGTTTCTTGATGAACAAAGTATGGATCATCAAGATCCCTTTGATTTTGCCCCTCCCAGTCACAATATGAGTGGTTGTTATAGCAGTACGAGTCATCTTATAGCTCTGGAAGGTGTTCATACTCTTTCATTCCTTGTTGATATTCCCAGTCACCATGAGGATAATGAACTAAATCATCTTGTGGTTCTGGACTATATCTCATGTGATTTGCTTGATCAATTTGTGACTCTAGATCATATCTCCATTGATTGGAGTGCTCAGAATTTGTTAATTCCTGGTGATACTCCCAGCCACCATTAGGATAATAACTTGAATCATATTGTGATGGTGGGCAATATCCCATGAAATTTGTTTGATCAAAAGATGAGTTGAACTCCATTTGAATTTTGTAAAACACAATCACCAAAGAAAACTGAAATTCATGTCTCAAATGAGATTTGCTTAGCGAGACAAAAACACAAACACCTTGGTGTCAACTCAGAATAGAAAATTAAAAGAACAAAAACAAAGAAAATTCTTAATCTAGACTTCTCACCCACTTAATCATTGTCGATCTATATCAATCCCCGGCAACGGCGCCAAAAACTTAATGGGTGAAAATTGATTTCCACACAAACTCATCGGCAAGTGTACCGGGTCGCATCAAGTAGTAATAACTCATAGGAGTGAGGTCGATCCCACAGGGATTGATGGATCAAGCAACTTTAGTGAGGTGATTAGTTTAGTTAAGCTAACAGTGGTGAGTTGAATGAAAGTTAACTAACAGAGAGTGAATTGCAAGAAATATAAATTGCAGAAAGTAAATTTGACAGAATCTTAAAGAGCAAGAAATGTAAAGTGCAGCAAATGTAAAGGGAATTGGGTGTAGGG
>NC_029790.2:62293036-62404312 GCF_000816755.2 Arachis ipaensis | reverse complement strand
AATTAAAGAAAGCAGTAAATCAAGCAATCGAAGAGATATTGAGAACAAGTAACAGGAAATTTAAATTGCAGGAAAATTAAATCAGGTTGAATCATGAACAGAATTGTAAAGTTGCAGAAAAGGAAATTTGTTACAGAGGATTATCAGAAACTGAAATTGCATAAGCCAAATTGAATTCAATACATGAAATGTAAAAGTGTAGAAAAATAAAAGTGTATCAAAGAGAGCTTTCTATTATATCCTACTCCTACTCCTACTGCTGCCTACTACTATTGCAGCCTCACAGATCTCTCCCTTGATAAAATGAAACTGATGCCTTTATATAGGATTTACAAAATGAAAATGAAATTGAAATTGAAAACAAATTATAATTCAAATAAAATTCCTAATCCAGCCTTTTCTTGTGCCTTTGAGTCACGTTAATGGGCTTCGCTTGCTTTGGGGCTTCAATGAAATAGGTCTTGGGTGTTGCCTCTAGGGGACGTTCAGTTCACAAAATGAGCGCAGCGCTCACTCACTATGTGTACTCCTTACGTGCGCTTGTTTTCTTCCTTAGCGCTCTCTTAGTGAGCGCCAAGTTAACTTAGTGAGTGCTGTCTAATAGCTAAAATCCTTGCCTCCAATTTGACATGCCCGAAAATGCTGCTTTAGTGAGCGTAGCGCTCACTTTGGAAATGAGCGCAATTCCATATGTGCTGCTGAGTGTTTTTAGGCCTTAATGATGCTATCACTTGTGCTTCAATTTCATGCTAAATATAGTTTTTTAAATATCGTTGGAAAGCTCTGAATGTCAGCTTTCCAATAAAACTGGAAGTGCATCAATTGGACATCTGTAGCTCAAGTTATGGTCCTTTGAAGAAGGCATGGTCATGCTGTCAGTGCCAAGTTAACTTAGTGAGCACCAAGTTAACTTAGTGAGTGCTGGACAACAAAAAAAACTTGTTTCCAAGCTGAAAATCCACAAAAACGCTCACTTAGTTAGCGTGGTGCTCACTTTCCAAGCTTTAACGTAGCGCTCTCTTGCTTAATGAACGCTTGCTTTATTTCTTTCATGGGCCACGCTTTATTGATTTAGTCATGGGCCACACTTTTAAAAGCGTGGCCTAAGACTCCAAAGTGTGCCCAAGCTCCAAAATGTGCCTTAAAATTTCTCTTTTCTTCTTTTTAGCTTATTTTTTACTTTTTACTTCTTTTTCCACTTATTTACTACAAAGTTTATAAAATTTAAAGATCAAAGAAATATACCATTTAAGCAAAAAAGCATTCAATATTTAAGCACTAATAATCAATTTCTTGTATGAAAAAGTATAGAAAAATATGACATGATGACATGTCATCAAACCTCTCAAGGATTTGTAGGAACATCTAATGGGTGGATGGTACTTGTGGTGTGGATGATGGTGGAGTAGAAGAAGGAGGACTATCCAAAGATGGGCCTATAGGCCAGCTCGCAGAGGGGACTGGTGGCCTGATGTATTTCCCATTCGGGACATACTGGTCGGCCCTAGGGATCATGACCTTCGTGTCCCCAGCCCGATAGGAAACACCTGCTGCAGAGACTAAATCTGAAACCAAGGCGGGAAAAGACAGATTACCCGTAATCTGTACGTGTCCCATTGCTTGCCGGATGTGTCGGGGAAGGTTGAGGGGTTGCTCTATCAGGATGCACCAGATGAGAATAGCCATGTCAGCTGTGAAGGTGGACTCGTGAGTGCTCGGGAAGATATAGTGGGACATAATCTGTGCCCACACCCGAGCCTCCAAGGTGAGTGATTAGGCTGAGATGCTCTTGGGTTTTGACTGATGCTGCCCATAGATCCAGGTACTGCCAGGTTGGGCTATAACACCAAGGACGCTTGATGAGCGGATAATTTATACGCTTTTTGGCATTGTTTTTACATAGTTTTTAATATGATTTAGTTAGTTTTTAGTATATTTTTATTAGTTTTAAATAAAAATCACATTTCTGGACTTTACTATGAGTTTGTGTGTTTTTATGTGATTTCAGGTATTTTCTGGCTGAAATTGAGGGACTTGAGCAAAAATCAGATTCAGAGGTTGAAGAAGGACTGCAGATGCTGTTGGATTCTGAACTCCCTGCACTCAAAATCAATTTTCCAGAGCTACAGAACTCCAAATGGTGCGCTCTTAATTGCGTTGGAAAGTAGACATCCAGGGCTTTCCAGCAAATTGGCGTTCAACGCCAGTTCTATGCTGCATTCTGGAGTTAAACGCCAGAAACAGGTTGCAAAGTGGAGTTAAACGCCAGAAACAGGTTACAAGCTGGCGTTCAACTCCAAGAGAAGCCTCTACACGTGTAAAGCTCAATGCTCAGCCCAAGCACACACCAAGTGGGCCCCAGAAGTGGATTTCTGCATCATTTACTTATCTTTGTAAACCCTAGTAACTAGTTTAGCATAAATAGAACTTTTTATTATTGTATTTACATCTTCGGATCATCTTTTGATCATGTTTTGATGATTGAACCCTCCTTGGGAGGCTGGCCACTCGGCCATTCCTGGACCTTGTTCTTATGTATTTTCAACGGTAGAGTTTCTACACACCATAGATTAAGGTGTGGAGCTCTGCAGTTCCTCATGAATTAATACAAAGTACTATCGTTTTTCTATTCAATTCAAGCTTATTCCGATTCTAAGATATTCATTCGCACCTCAATATGAATGTGATGATCATGACAGTCATCATCATTCCCTATGAACGCGTGCCTGACAATCTCTATGGGATCGACCCTTACTCACGTAAGGTTTATTACTTGGACGACCCAGTGCACTTGCTGGTTAGTTGTGCGAAGTTGTGACAAAGAACTAAGATCATGAACGTGCGTATCGAGTTTTTAGCGCCGTTACCAAGGAATGGAACTGTCACAATTTCTGCGCACCAACGCTATCCCAGTCGAACTAAAACATCTGGCGCTTAAGAGAGGCCTCTTGATATGCATCCAATCCCTCTGGACAAGGTGGAAGATCCAGTGCTCTCTGTATGGCATGCTCAGAGATAGGGACTTGTTGCTGACGAACATAGACAGTTTGCAGGGTAGGCGAGTAGAAGTCGGAGTAAAATTCAACTACCCATGATAAGTTGGCCTCTCGTGGCTATCTCCTCAAAAATCCCCACCGTCTCCTCTCAATTCGGGGCTCCACAAAATCAACAACGTGTGTTGGGACAATGAGTAGATGCTCATTGTTGTAGTTCCTCTCGGCTAGGATGGGGAACATCTGTGCACAATAACGGTTAGTGAACCGTGTGGAGTCTCGGGCAGGAAAGGCTTTCTCTGCTTTATCAACTTTAATGATCCTTTTCACCCGCTTTGTTGGTGGCTTGACGCTGGTAGATGGTGGTGCCTTAGCCGGTGCTCGCTCGGTTCTTCTCTTTGCCGGTGTCTTGTCAGTGGCCTTCTCTTTTCCTTTCTTGGTACCCATGCCTAAGGAAGAAGGAAAGAGGAAGACTATTAAGCAGATATACCGAAATACCGGAGGGAGAAAAGTCCAAGTGATAATGAATGCCAACGAAAAGATAATAGCTTAGATATATGGTAGCTACAACATGTAGGTAAGACATCAAGTAAGAGAAAAAGGCAATTCATAGTAAGTAGATGCAAGAGGTTAAAAACATGCAAATAATAGGCATGAGAAGCATAACTCAAGCATCAATTATTAAAATAAGCCCAATTAAGGAGCACTTGTATGATGACAATTGTGAATGATAATCTCAAACACATGTGGATTACAAGTGTTGTGAAAAAGAGGCATTAAAGTGTAAGAGTAAAATAGGATTCAATATGCCATAAGAGCTTTTTCACAAATACTTGGTGGACAAGTTAAATTAAGAATGAAAATAATGAATCCAAATGTATATGAGAGCCAAATTTAAATGTCAATTATCAAATCACTCCTCTTAAGATCCACAAGCTCAATGATAATAGGGTACTATCCAAATAAAACTCCAATACCAACATAAAAATTGCATGATAAAAGAATAAAAAATAAACCACGAATAACTAAGCTAAAAGAAAAATTGAGAAGAAAGAAAAATAAATAAATACAATAATTTGAAGAGGAATGAAAGAGTAGAGAGAGAAAAGAAAAGAACCTGAGGTAGAAGATGAAAAAGGGGAGAAGAAAGTAGAAGAGAGTAAGAAGGAATAAGGAAGAAAGAAGGAAGAAGGAAAAAGAAATAGGATTGAAAAAGAATTAGGATTGGGGGAGGGGATAATTGAAATCTGGCGGTGCAGTGGTTTAATTGTGCGTCGCATGCGACGCGTATGCGTGACATGGGTTGTGCCAAGCGCGCGAAGGCAGCCCCGCCCATGCACAACTCTCGGGTTGTTCTGGATTAAAGCCAAAAACTGCATATGACGCGTGCGCGTCAGGCACGCGTACGCGTGGATGGTCATTTAGTGAAAATGACGCGCACGCGTCAGGGACACGTACGCGTGATGGGGTTTGTGCCTCTAGCCCAGTTCCAGCCCCAAACCATGACAACTCGCTGTTCAGCACGCTATTTACGCCGATTTCCAGGGTCACGCGTACGCGTCAGGGATGCTTACGCGCGGACTGCCGAAAGCGCAAGCGACGTGCACGCGTGAGAGACGTGTACGCGTGGGCTTGCTTGTGCGCAAAGCATGCTTCCAACACCACTCTTGCCCAACTCTCTAATTACTTCCTTAGTGTTTCGAATTCACGCATGACGCGTATGCGTCAGCGACGCTTGCGCGTCGAACACCCCTTTTTTTATGAAGAGTGCAGATGATTATGCAGAAATTATGAGTGAACACTAGGAAAAAAATAAAATAAAATAGAAATAGGAATGAAGAGGAACGATCATACCATGGTGGGTTGTCTCCCACCTAGCACTTTGTTTTTACGTCCTTAAGTTGGACGGTCTACAAGCTCAGTCTGCTTCTGTTGGTGGATCTTCCAAGAGGAAGACCTCTAGCTCTTTATTATCCTTTATTTTCTCACCATGATACAGCTTCAAGCGATGTCCATTGACCTTGATGAATTTGGAGCTTGAAGGATGACTCAGGTGCAAGACTCCGTATGGCTCTGCCTTCTCTACTCTATAGGGGCCTTCCTACCTTGATCGCATCTTGCCTGACATGAGCCTCAGCCTTGAGTTGTAAAGGAGAACTAGCTCCCCAGGTCTGAATTCTCTTTTCTTGATATGCTTGTCATTCATAGCCTTCACCTTCTCTTTGTATAGCCTGGAGTTGTTATATGCTTCGAGTCGAAGGTTCTCCAGCTCTGCTAGTTGTAGCTTCCTTTCAGCACCGGCTTTCTCAAATCCCATGTTGCATTCCCTTACATCCCAGAAAGCCTTGTGTTCCACCTCCACCGGGAGGTGACAAGCCTTTTCCGTATACTAGGCGGAAGAGACTCATTCCTATGGGTGTCTTGTATGCTATCCGATAAGCCCAAAGCGCATCAACAAGTCTGGTGCTCCAGTTCTTCCTATGAGGCTTGACAATCTTCTCCAGTATGCACTTTATCTCTCTGTTAGACACCTTTGCTTGCCCATTGGTCTGGGGATGGTAAGCTGTTGCTACCTTGTGCACAATGCCATGTTTCTTCAGTAGACCTGTCAATCTCCTGTTAAAAAAATGGGTGCCTTGATCACTCACGATTGCTCGTGGTGATCCAAAGCGACATATAATATGGTTTCTATCAAAGGATATAACAACGTTAGCATCATTAGTACGGGTAGGAATTGCTTCCACCCATTTAGAAACATAATCTACAGCTAACAATATGTATAAGAAACCACTAGAGTTTGGAAATGGACCCATGAAGTCAATGCCCCAAACATAAAAAAATTCACAGAACAACATAAGTTATTGGGGGCATCTCATCCCTCTTGGATATATTCCCAAACCTTTGGCATGGGGAACAAGATTTACAGATGGCAGTAGCATCCTTAAAAAGAGTGGGCCACCAGAATCCACAGTCTAAAATTTTTTTAGCTGTCCTTTGACGGCCAAAATGTCCACCACTCTCAGAAGAGTGGCAGGCCTCTAAAATTGACTGGAATTCTAATTGAGGCACACACCTTCTAATTATCTGGTCAGCACCATACCTCCATAAATATGGGTCATCCCATATATAATATTTGGACTCGCTTTTCAGCTTGTCCCTTTGATGCTTAGTAAAATTAGGAGGGAAGGTATGACTAACTAAATAATTAGCTGTAGGTGCGTACCAAGGAACTACTTCAGATGGAAAACCATTATTGATAGGAGTGGAGTCATTCTTAATGTGCTCTAAGTGACTCAAGTGGTCCGCCACTAAATTCTGGGAACCACTCCTATCTTTGATTTCTAAATCAAATTCTTGCAGCAACAATATCCAACGTATTAACCTTGGTTTGGACTCTTTTTTAGCTAATAAATATTTTAGAGCTGCATGGTCTGAGTATACTACCACCTTAGTACCAAGTAAGTAGGCTCGAAATTTATCCAGCGCAAAAATAATTGCCAGAAGCTCTTTTTCAGTGGTAGTATAATTAGACTGAGCAGCATCTAAAGTCTTAAAAGTATATGCAATTATGAAAGGGTCCTTACCTTCGCACTGAGCCAACGCCGCTCCTACTGCATGGTTGGAGGCATCACACATAATCTCAAAAGGCTGGCTCCAGTCTGGTCCTCTCACAATCGGAGCTTGAGTCAAGGCTATCTTCAGCTTATCAAACGCTTCCATGCTATCCTCACTCAGCTCAAACTCAACATCCTTTTGCAGCAGTCTGGATAAAGGCAATGCTACCTTACTGAAGTCCTTGATAAATCTACAGCAAAAACCTGCATGACCAAGGAACGAACGGACTTCCCTCACGGAGGAGGGGTAAGGTAAACTAGAAATGACATCTACCTTTGCTGGATCTACAGAAATACCAGTATTAGAAACAACATGTCTTAGAATAATACCTTGTTGTACCATAAAATGACATTTTTCAAAATTTAATACAAGGTTTGAACTAACACACCTGTCTAATACTCTAGCTAAACTATCCAAGCAAACGTCAAATGAATCACCATACACACTAAAGTCATCCTTGAAAACTTCCATACAGTTCTCAAGGAAATCTGAGAAAATACTCATCATGTACCTTTGAAACGTAGCTGATGCATTACATAAGCCAAAAGGCATCCTCTTGTATGCATATGTTCCAAAGGGACATGTAAAAGTAGTCTTTTCCTGATCTTCAGGAGCTATATGAATTTGGAAAATAGCCAGTGTAACCATCTAGAAAATAGTAGTGTGATTTACCTGACAAGCGATCAAGCATCTGATCGATGAAGGGCAGTGGCTACTGATCCTTGCGAGTAGCTTGGTTGAGGCGCCTATAATCAATGCACACCCTCCAGGAGTTCTGCACTCTGGTTGCTGTGAGCTCTCTTTGCTCATTCTTCACTGTGGTGATTCCAGACTTCTTGGACACCACTTGTACTGGGCTAACCTTTTCACTATCTGAGATGGGGTAGATGATGTTAGCTTCAAGCAGTCTGGTCACTTCCTTCTTGACAACTTCTAAGATGGTGGGGTTCAACTGCCTTTGAGGTTGACAGACAGGCCTTGCTCCCTCTTCTAAAAATATCCGGTGCTCACAGACTTGAGGACTGATGCCTACTATATCCGCCAAGCTCCATCCAATCGCTTTCTTGTGTCTTCTCAGCACACTAAACAGCTACGCCTCCTGTTGGGAAATGAGTTCCCTCGCAATGATAACTGGGAGTTTCTGATCATCCTCAAGGTAAGCATACTTGAGGTGGGGTGATAGAGGCTTCAACTCCATTTTCTGCTCATGGCTAGGTACTTGATCATCTGGAGCTAGTGATGGTGTCAAGTTATCATTAGTAGGCTCAGAGGGTTTCCCCACACTTACACCTTGCTCCTTGTTCATCCCTTCTACGTCTTCCTGATGAACATCAGCCATGGTCTCATCAATGATGTCACACTGGAAGATTGAATGATCTTCCGGAGGATGCTTCATAGCTTCATCCAGGTTGAAACTCACTGCTTTGCCATCTATCTCAAAAGAGTAAGTTCCTGAGAAGGCATCCAACTTGAACCTTGAAGTCTTCAGAAATGGCCATCCAAGGAGGATGGAAGATGGTCTTCCTGAGTCATTAGGGAATGTGAGCCCCTTAATGCTCACCAGCACGTCCTCAGCAATTCCTACCACCGAGATCATGCTTTTATCTGCAAAACAAAACGTGCTGCCGACCTTTTTAAGGAAGGGAGCCTTAAAGCATCATATACAGATAATGGCATAATACTCACACACGCGTCTAAATCACACATATAGTCAGAAAATTTTACATCCTCTATAGTAATAGTAACCATACATGGACCCGGATCACTACATTTTTCCGGTATATCACCCATTAAAGTAGAAATAGAGCTACCTAGAGGAATAGTTTCTAAATTATGTATCTTATCTTTATTCATGCATAAATCTTTTAAAAACTTCGCATATTTAGGTACCTGGTGAATAGCATCAAAAAGGGGAATGGTTACCTCAACCTTTTTGAAGATCTCCACCATCTTAGGGTCGAGCTCCATCTGCTTTCTGGACTTCCTAGCAAGGTGTGGAAAGGGAATAGGAATGGCTTCTATTGTAGCTTCATCTTCCTTTGGTGCTCCATTCCTTGGTTGAGCTGCTTCTTCTTTAACCATGTCTTGTACTTCATCCTCTTCAACATCCTCTACCTCAACAACATCTTCAATTGGAATGTCTTCCTTTGAATTTGGCTCCTCATGACTCCTCTCTTGCAGTGTGGTTCCAGACCTCAAAGTGATGGCATTGATTCCACCTTTGGGGTTCGGTAAAGGTTGATAAGGAAGTGCACTGGAGCTTGAAGATTGATTATTGGGGGTAGTTAATGATTCCATCTGGGAGAGGAGAGCTTGGATGGTGGATCTAAGACCATTAATAGAAGAGTTATTCGTATTCTGAATGTCTTGTTGTCCTTGCGCAAGAGAGCGAAGCATCTCATCATTAGAAGAAGAGGGGGGGTAAGTAATTTGAGGGGCCTACTGTTGGTTGTTTTGAGGCGCTTGGGACTGCCTTTGGTGAGGTGCTCGGTAAGGTTAATTTTGGTTCTGCTGTCTGTTATTATTGTTCCACCTCTGATTTTCACCGTTGTCTCTTCCTCCTCGGTTATAGTTGTCCCTTCATCCTTGGTTGGAATTATCTCTCCATCCCTGGTTGGAATTATCCTTCCAGCCTAGGTTGGAGTTATCTTGCCAACCCTGATTGTAGTTCCCACCTTGGTTATAATTACCGCCTTGTTGATAGTATCCTTAATTTGGGCGATCATAGAAATTATGGGTAGCTGCCAAGGTGTTGTCTTCTTGTGGAGCTGCGGACATTCATCAGTGTAATGAGTATAACAGGCACATATTTTGCACACTCTCTGAGGAACCAACTGTTGACACTGTAGTTGGGGGGCTGAGGTTGTTGTTGATTCAGCTATAGCTGCTTCAGTATGTTGGTCATCTCTCCCAGAGTTTGTGTGAGAGCAGCAGTCTCACTACTAGAGAAAACCTCCACAATAGCCTTGGGATGGTTGTTCCTGTGCCTGACATTCTGGGTAGACTCAGCTAGATCGGTGATCAGTTGCCACGCTTCTGTTACCGTCTTGTACTTCTTCAAAGAGCCATTACTCGTAGCATCTAGTGTAGTCTTGTCTTGAGGCTTCATGCCTTGTGTGAAATAGCTAACCAACACCATCTGGTCAATCTTGTGGTGGGGACATGAGTCCAGGAGATTCCTGAAGCATTCCCAGTACTCATAAAGGGTCTCTGACTCGTCTTGAATAATGCAGGAAATTTCTTTCCTCAGTCTGTCTGTAACTTCAGCTGGAAAGTATTTGTCCAAGAATTCCCTTCTGAGCAGGTCCCAATTAGTAACAACTTCTTCAGGTTGAGTGTAAAACCACTCCCTTGCCTTTCCCTCAAGAGAAAATAGGAAGGCAGATAGCAAAATAGTAGTCCCACTTGCACCATGACGCCTAGTAGTTGAGCAGGCTGTCTGAAAATTTCTAAGGTGCTTGATAGACTCTTGAGCAGGTAAGCCATGAAACTTAGGTATTAGATTGATTAGTGCAGTCTTAAGTTCAAATTCTGCAGCCAGATTTGGATGACGTGCTAGATACGGTTGCAGTATAAAGTCTGGAGCTCCTGCTTTCTAGAGAGTAATCCTTCTGGGCTCCGCCATATTACCTGCACGTAAATCAACTGAGTCAGTAGAAGAGGAGCTTGTTTCTTCCTCAAATGGCACTTCAAATTCGCCCTCAAATAAGACTGGTGAATTGGTAGTAACCACTTCACCACCCTCAGAGGCTAACCGACGCCGAGCTCGCCTAATACGTGAAATAGTTCTTTCAATTTCAGGATCAAACGCGGCTAAGCTCTGATCAGGTAGTGAACGCGTCATTCAATAAAAGAAACATACAGCTCATGGTAATTAAATAAAATAAAATATGAAAATAAATAAATTTAAAATATATTTACACCAACCAATAATTTAGCATATTGTTGCAACTCCCCGGCAATGGCGCCAAAAATTGACGGGTGGAAAATTGCCGATTAAGAATTTATAGTGAAAATAGCGTTGCAAGTACAGTTCTTAACCGACGAAAATTCTGCTTATCAATTTAGAAAGAATTGTCACAATTTGAGAATAAAATACTGGGAGTAGAGTCCCCAGGTCGTCTCCCAACGAGTTAATAAAAGAGTGCAGATTATTGGTCAGGGGTTTTCCGAGAAATTTTAAAAGTTGGAGAACAGAAAAATAAATGATTGTAAATTAAAGCAATGAGAATTAGCGAGAGAATTTATATAATCAAAATAAAAAGCCTTGACCGGGAGAAGATTAATTGGAGTTTCTATCCTTGTTGAAATTTTCCAAGTGTAATAGTAAAAGGTTGTTAGCGTTAGTGTTAGTGACTAGAGAGTTAGCCAACAACTTCCAATTAAAATTGACACTTGAGTATTCCAACTCAAGGGTCTCCTTTTAATCAACTCCCAAGTCAAGTTGGAAGTCTATTCCATTGACGTGAATGCCATTTTCATAAACCATAAAAGGGAATAAAAAGAAGACAAGATAAATTATATAAAATAATAATTGAAAATTAATTAAAGGTAAAAATAGTTCTTTGCATTAATAAATTCCAAAATCAAAGATATCCATATGTAAATCTGAACAGGGTAAATGGATGATTAAAAGAGTAAGGAAATAAGGAAACAAACTAGAATGATAGAAACTTCAACGGAGGTAGTGACTCTTCTCAGTATCAAAATGAAAAGCATAAACTCTAAAACTATGAATGTGAAGAACCCTAGAGAAAGTAGTGTTTTTCTCTAAGATTGCAAAACTCCAACTAAAAACTATGCGTATGAGAATGTGTTTTGAGTTTATGCTTGTCCCCTGGCTCTAGTCTGTGTTTCTGGGTCGAAAACTGGGTCCAAACTCGGCCCAAAATTGCCCCCAGTGTCTTCTGCATTTTCTGCACGTGGTGCACGTCAAACGTACGCGTCAGTCACGCGTACGCGTCAGTCACGCGTACGCGTCGATGGTCTTCTTCGCGTGTCACGCGTACGCGTCAGGTACACACACGCGTCGCTGTGTAATCTCGCTTATCACGCATACGCGTCAGGTACGCGCACGCGTCACTGTGAAATTCTCCAAATCACGTGCATGCATGAGCCATGCGTGCACGTCATTCCTCGCTGGTTATCTCCTTTATTTCTTATGCTCCTTCCATTTTTGCAAGCTTCCTTTCCATCATCTAAGCCATTCCTGCCCTATATAGCCTGAAAACACTTAGCACACAGATCACGGTATCGAATGGTATAAAGGGGAATCAAAATACACAATTTAAAGGCTTAGGAAGCAAGTTTTTAACCATAGAATAGAATTGGGAAGGAATTGAAAACTCATGCAAATTCTATGAATAACTGCGCAAAGACTTGATAAAAACCACTCAATTGAGCATAAGATAAACCATAAAATAGTGGTTTATCAATTACTCACTCCGGAAAGGGGGGTTTAATTCAGTGAATGCTTGTGTGAGCCTCGGAAGGGGAATCACTTGCATTATAATTGGAGCTCTAACCTTCACTACTCTCTTGATCAACACCATTCGGGAGGAATTGAGATTCTGAGAGTTAGTGTGGCTTATGGATGAGAGAAATGCACTTAACCTCTTCTCATGACAAATAGATTAAGGAATTGGCAAGATTGATTGTGATTTAAGAGATTGGATTGCCATGAAATTGGGATCCAATCAATTTCAATCTGCTATAGATCTACCCATATGATCGAGAAAGGAGTTGAAATCCATTTGATTCATGAAGGATTATGATATCTCCAATCCCTGATGAATCATTTTCTTTGAATTTCTTCAACTTAGATCTCTCTTATTTCACTGTAATTTACATTGTCCAGTTCTGTTTGATTTTCAGCACCCAATTCCCTTTATAATTCATGCAATTTAAGTTCCTTGCCATTTAAGTTCCCGCACTTTTACTTTCCTGCAATTTAAGATTCAGTCATTTATATTCCTTGTAGTTTAAGATTCAGCCCTTTTAATTTCTTGCAGTTTAGGTTTCGTCTATTTAAGCTTCCTGCCATTTAATTTCCAAGTTCTTGCAAATTACCTTCTGTCAATCTAATTTCACTCAATTCATCAATATTAGCTTAACTAAATTCATCACCATATTAAAGTTGCTTAATCCATCAATCCCTGTGGGATCGACCTCACTTCTATGAGTTTTACTACTTGATATGACCCAGTACACTTGCCGATTAGTTTGTGTGGAATCGATTTCCCCTCATCACGTTTTTCTACCATGTCAGAGAATATGGAGAGCATACACTTTTAGAAGGTTGCTGGAGCGTTGCATTGCCCAAAAGGCATCCTCCTGTAGGCAAAGACTCCAAATGGGCAGGTGAATGATGTCTTTTCT
Organism: Arachis ipaensis; assembly: GCF_000816755.2. NCBI lineage: Eukaryota > Viridiplantae > Streptophyta > Magnoliopsida > Fabales > Fabaceae > Arachis > Arachis ipaensis. The sequence continues at coordinate 62,391,326 of NC_029790.2, read as the reverse complement.
TAATCTTTGGGGTCCACCACTATCTGATTGTATCCAGAATACCCATCCAAGAAGCAGTAATAAGCATGGCCAGCCAATCTTTCTAGCATTTGATCAATGAAAGGGAGAGGAAAATGATCTTTTCTTGTAGCCTCATTCAGTCTTCTATAATCAATGCATAAGGTTTCATATATGTGATTAATCTGTTGTAGAAGAAGTATTGGCAAGGAACTAAGTTTGGTGTTCATACACCAAAGTAAGTTCAAAAGCCTACAAAATAAACATTTATGCATGATTAACCATTTTTCAAGTTCTTGGGGGACAAGCAACTTCCACTATCAGTGCAGAAAATCATTCAACTTTTTGGAAGTACTATAGATCATCATCAAGGAAAGCACAAAAGCTGAGGAGAATGATGAAGGACTAAGCAAGAAGATGCCAAAAGGTTGTATTGTTACTCAACTGTGTATGCTTTGAAGTGCTTTAGTTGGAAGTTTAAATACACCCCTGCTAATTAGTTTGATTAGTTTAAGTAGTTTGCATTATGTTTATTTACTGCCTCTTCATTTTTTAATTAAGTGATCTAGCCGGAATGTCGACTTCATTTACATCTGCTTAAACTCATGTCTTGTTCCCCTTTGCATGAATAAAAGAAAATATTAAAACAGAAAGTGAAATTGTCCAATTTGATGGGAATAAGAATAAAGTTCAGTGGTGGTATATGCTAGATTGTTCAAGTAAGCTCACTAATAAAAGAGAAGGGTAGAGTGTTCTTTTTAAGTATGAACTTAGGACTGTCTGTGAAATCTTAGTAAATAAAGATCCTTGGAAAAAGAAAGAGCAAGAAGGGAAGTAAGAAAAGCCAAAAATTGGCAACAAAAATGAAAGAAACAAAGAATAAAACTAGACACCAATAGCTTGGACCTTAAGACATATGCCTGTGATGCTTTTTGTGCTAGGATCTGCTTGGAAAATTAGGTTCTAAAGAGTATTTTAAAACTTGGTAACTTGGGTTAATTAATATGGGATTATCAACCGAAAGTCCACTATCAAGAGCAACCTAGTTACAACGCATTTAGTAACCCAAAGAGGTGCTGGGCACCAATGTTCTTAAGAAGAATTGTGAGCCAAGTGTCTGTGGTGAATATGTGTTGACTAAAAAATAAGCTAAAAAGCTACTGCAACACATGACACTAAGCTGCAGTTGAGGAATAAGTTTCTCAGCAAAAGAAAAACAAAAAAAATCAAACATCAAGGATCAATGAATAAAGGTTTCATAGTAGCACCTTAGTTAGCACTTAAAGGAACATCTCAGTCCTGAAAACTAATAAAAGTAGAGCTTCAATTACAATCTGCATGAAATCCTATGCACCTAGACTGAGTGCTTTCAAATAAGGACAAAGATGCTTTGCTGTTTTCTTTCATTTTTCTCATGTTCTACTGCTTGCTTGGGGACAAGCAAGATTTAAGTTTGATGTTGTGATGACAAGTCATTTTAGGCTAGTTTTGCTAGCAATTCTTACTTGTTTTCATTAGGTTTCATGCACTTTCTTGCACTATAAGTAAGTAATTGGTTTGGAATTTCATGTTGTCTTGATTCGATCAAACATTGTTGATTTTATGCATTATCATGAGATTTATACAAGATTTATTTTATTATTATGAAAAGATGCAAAACTTTATAATTTTGGTGAGACTTTGATTGCATGTTTGATTGATGGCAGGTGAAAAGATGAAAAGAAAAAGAATAGAAAGAGGCAGGGCAGAAGAACGAAGCGCTCATTTGGAGAACGTTACGTTCCCCTGCAACATGAACATTGATGCCATGCTCTATTTCAAAGAACACTACACTCTCTAGCGACGCACATGCATACATGACGCTTACGTGTAGGGCAAGCAGTTTGGAAGACCCACGCGTACGCGTGGGTGTGTTCAGCGCTTGTTACAAAAGAGCGCTACGTTCTCTCTGAAAGAGTGCCTGCGACAATTTCAATGTTGGGATTGAAGATTTGCCATTGACGCGCATGCCTGCATGACACGCACGCGTAGATGGGGTATCTGGGAACAAGCACACGTATGCATGAATGGAGCGGCAGCGTGAAAGTGCTGATTTGACATCCACGCGCATGCGCAAAGGACGCGCACGCGTGGGGAGCGCTCATGGTGCAAACGTAGCGCTCATTTAAAGAACGCTACCAAAGGACACGCACGCATGTATGATACGCGCAAGCATGGCTGAGGCTGAAGATAGTGACGACGCGCACGCATGTGTTACGCGTACGCATCGCTAGTGCAAAAATGCAAGGGACGCGAACGCACAAGGGACGCATACGCATAGTTGAATGAGTGCTACGCTCTTTTTGAGAATGCTACATTCTCCTGAAGCTGCATTGAAGTACCTTTTATGACCCACTTCATCAAAGGCCAAAATGCCCACTCCAAGTACTTGATGACTGAATTGGAAAGTGTATAAATAGAGGAAAATTTGATTTCATTAAGGGAGCTTTTTAGTTTTTAGAGTTTTTGGGAGTCTTTGGAGTTTTGAGCTTTTAATTTCTTTTTGTTCTTCATCTTCTGCAATTTTTCTTTTCTGTTTTTTGCTAGAGCAATAACGAACTAAACGCCATTTTCATTAGGGGAAGGAGCTCTATTGTAATTCCAATGAATCAATGAAATTCTTCTTCTTCTCTATTCATTTGTGTAGCTATTGGGTATTTTATGTTTTAATTGTGAATTACTCACTCTGGAAGGGGGTTTAATTAAGTGAATGCTTGTGTGAGCCTCGGAAGGGGAATCACTTGTATTAGAATTGGAGCTCTATCCTTCACTACTCTCTTGATCAACACCATTCGGGAGGAATTGAGATCCTGAGAGTTAGTGTGGCTTATGGATGAGAGAAATGCACTTAACCTCTTCTCATGACAATTAGATCAAGGAATTGGCAAGATTGATTGTGATTAGAGAGATTGGATTGCTGAGGAATTGGGATCCAATCAATTTCAATCTGCCATAGATCTACCCATATGATTGAGAAAGGAGTTGAAACCCATTTGATTCATGAAGGATTATGATATCTCCAATCCCTGATGAATCATTTTCTTTGAATTTATTCAACTTAGATCTCTCTTATTTCACTGTAATTTACATTGTCCAGTTCTATTTGATTCCCAGCACCCAATTCCCTTTATAATTCATGCAATTTAGGTTCCTTGTCATTTAAGTTCCTGCACTTTTACTTTCCTGCAATTTAAGATTCAGTTATTTACATTCCTTGCAGTTTAAGATTCAGTCCTTTTAAATTCTTGCACTTTAAGTTACACCTATTTAAGCTTCCTGCCATTTATTTTCTAAGTTCTTTATATTCTGCAATTTAGATTTCTTGCAAATTACCTTCTGTCAATCAAATTTCACTCAATTCATCAATATTAACTTAACTAAATTCATCACCATATTAAAGTTGCTTGATGAGTCCATATTTTCCGATGTATTTTGGCTTGATTTGGATGGATTCTATCATATGAACTCACACTTAAGCACCAAAATAGCACACTTTTGTGTTTTATCCCTGATTTGATCCTAAATGTGAAAACATGTAATTTTGTGCTTGAAATGAGCAATTTAATTCCACCTTTATTCTATTCGATGCCGTGATATGGTTTGTGAGTGATTTCAGGCCATGGAGGCAAGAATGGATGGCCAAAAGTGGAAGAAAGCATGTACAAGGGAGAAAACATGAAGAAAACAAGGAAAAGCACACACAGCGAAGTGTGCGTGCGCACGGCCCTGCGTGCGAGCGCACAAGCAATAATTTCCATGTGTGCGTACGCACGAGCACCTATGCGTACGCACAGGTCAGCTTTTAGCCGAGTGTGTAGACGCATACATCTGTGCGTCCGCACAGATCCCAACACATGATTTCAATAATGATGCACGTGCTTCTCGAATTCTGAGGCATTTTGGGCCATTTTGGAAGACTTGGATGCTGATTTTGAAGTGCTATATAAGGGGGATTCAACACATTTCAAAGAGAGCTCACTTAGATAGTTTTAGATAGTAATTAGGAGTAGGAGTAGGAGTATTGTAGCATTGCTCTCTTCGGGTTTCACTTTCTATTTCCATTGTAGCATTTTATAGCAAGTTTTGATCTTTGGTTTTGCTTTTTTAATTGTAAATACTCTCAATTTCCTCTTTAATTATATTGTCTTTATTTTCATTTTCTTTGGTTCAGTTACTTTGCTCATATTTGTAATTTTGTGTTTCTTGAAATTTTGATCAATGAATTTTATGTTTCTTGTCTCCTTTATGTTTGATTGCTTGTTTATATTTGCTTTTGTTGATAGTTGGTCATAGTTTTCCATTTTCCTTTACAATTTCCCACGTTTTACTTTTATGCACACAAGGTGTTTGTGAAAATGCCAACTTTAAGTTTTGAGTAGATTTTCCCACCTTGGCTTGTGGTTTGAGTTCCTAGGATACTAGAGTCATAATGTCCGACATTTAGTGGTAATTCTTGGGTAGTTAGTTGACTCTTGTTTCCGTTGACGCTAGCTTTTTATCAACCAGTTTGGTAAGTTAGCTAGGACTTATGGATTAAGGTCAATTATGCTTGCTTGACTTACTCCTCGATGGTTGGGGTTGAGTAGGCGAGATTGACTCATCATAGTTATCATAGTTGTGGTTATGGCAATGATAGGACTCTTAGATTCTCATTCCTAAGTCAAGGCTCTTTTATTGCATTTATAGCATTTTTACTAGTTTTGATCTTGCTCTCTCTTTCCTTGCATTGATTCATAATTTTGCTCATTCCTTGGTTCTTTTATTGCTTTGTTCCTTTAATCTTTCATTTCTTGGTCCAAAACCCTTTTGTCCTCTTAACAACCGAAAGAGAAACACTTTCCAATTGCATCCTAGGGAGAACGACCCGAGGTTGAAGTACTCTTGATCTCGGTTAATTATTGATTTGAAAATTATTATTTGATGTGGGAATTAATTGTTGGTCTAGACTATACTTGCAACGAACATATTCTATTTTGTGAAAATCTATATCGACAATAGTTCTCTTCATCAAATTTGGTGCCGTTGCCAGGGATGCAATTGAGTGCTATCTTTAGGTTGTTGTAAATATGTTGATAGTGTAAATATCTTACTTTTTGGGTTGTTTGGCCATTTTCATTGATATCTAGTTGTTTGTTTTTCTTGTTTATTAATGCCTTTTGTTTTTATTTCCTATTTTCTGTATGAGCTATCACCCTTGTTGCTTGGAGCTTGGTTGTGAGTATTTTGTAGGGTATGATGAATTCAAATTGGGATTGCTTCATGGAGTGGAAGAATCAATTTAGGGAGGAGCCAATTGCGTATGAGCAACACTCATGGCAAACACCTCCCTCATGCTACAATGAGCCAAACTTTCCCCTTTGTGAATATCAAAACCAAGGATATGAGAGATACCCATACATAATCGTCAACCATCAACCCTTTAACCACGACCTTACACACCTCCATGGAATCAAGATACTTATACACCTTACCATCAACCATATGAACCACCACACCCTTATACACCACCTCAACACCCTCACCCACATCATACACCCTTCAACCATGCAACTTTTCTCCTAACTTTCGAACCTTCTTTTCCACCTCAATATGAAGTTTTCCAACCCTTGCCCAAAGAAGAACAAGACCTTCAAGCATTCTTCCAAGGCAAGAAGGGTTCCGAAGGAAGCAAGGGGAGTTCATGGACACCATAGCCGAAGCGGTACACCGCTTGACCTTGCTACCCTTAAGCAATCAAGACATTTCCCTTGAGGAATGTGGAGGAGCAATGAAAGGGTGTAGTGAGGAGGAGAACATGGAGCCTCAAGGAAAGGAAGAGGAGCCAAGTCTTGAGTCGCAAAAAGAGGAGGAAGGTAGAACTAGTGAACCGGAAGAGGTAAATAGAGAATTGAGAAAGTTTGATCAAGAAGTGGATTGCATCATTAATAATTTTTTGTCTACCTTAGTCAACCCCCTCAATGATCTTGAGGAACCATCCCCCTTTTGAGTTTGAGGTAGACAAGGAAGAGCTCGAAAAAGATGGTGAGGAAGAGGTGATCACCCATGAAGTAGAAGTAAGAGTGTAAGAGCTTAATAGGATAATTCCACCCCAAGAAAAAATTGAGTGGGTAACAATTTCATCAATGAGCTTCATAGGACCACATCAATTTGCTCTCTTGGAAATGGATTACCAACTTAAGGTGCTTCTTGGTGTGTCGAATGGTGAAGGAATGGGTGTTGGTTGCCAAAGAAATTCAAAGCATAAGTGGTGCAAAGTCCAATTTGGAGGAGTCCAACATTCAAGCGGGTGCTCAAAAGGTGCTTGGAGAGGTTGTTCATCCAAGGGTACAAGTGAAAATCAACAAGCGTCAAAAACAAGTTTTTTTCTTGATCTGGTGGATACATGGGAATTTGGTTGTATCCGGAATATGCATCCATAAACGAGAGGTATCTATATCCGGATGAAGCATCTACCAGAGCGTCGATACTTGGGAGTGGTTAAGGATCTTTTGGGCAGGCTTTGTTGAGGTCGGTGTAGTCGGTGCACATTCGCCATTTCCCATTTGATTTTTTCACCAAGACGACGTTAGCTAGCCATAGTGGGTACTTGACTTCTCTTATGAATCCTGCCTCCAGTAGTGCTTGACTTTTCTATGATGTTTTTTAAGTCGAAGCACTCGTTGGTGGAATGTCCCAGACCCGATGATATTCACAGTATTCATTCTGATTTCCTCCTCCTCTTTTGCCTTTGAGTGGTCGAGCTGGGGGTATCTTTTCTATGTTACAGACTTCTTTGTAAATATCCACAAGGGACACCCGAAGAGGGGTGTAATTATGATACTTTTTGATTTTTTTGCCCGTTCGATCTTCCTTCTTCTTGAATTCTTTATCTTTATCTCGGTAGGTGAAACCGGATTTCGAGGCTTCTCCAAGTCAGGAATTTTCTTCCATGTTGATGTACTTCTCTGCCCGCTCTTGTACCTCATCTAGGGATGTGAGATATTTCTTTGATATAGATTGGCTGAAAGGTCCTTCTCGTAGGCCGTTGATGAGGCCCATGACGACAGCCTCTGTTGGTAAGCTTTGTATGTCTAGGCACGTTTTGTTGAATCTTTCCATGTAGTTGCGAAGACTTTCCCGATCTCCTTGCTTGATACCTAGTAGACTGGGGGCGTGCTTAGCCTTGTCTTTGTGGATGGAGAATCTGGCCAGGAATTTTTTGGCCAGGTCGTCAAAGTTGGAGATGGACTTTGGAGGTAGGTTGTCGAACCATCTAATTGCTGTCTTCATGAGAGTCGTTGGAAAAGCTTTGCAGCGAACGGCGTCTGAGGTGTCGGTGAGGTACATTCTGCTTCTGAAGTTGCTGAGGTGATGGTTGGGATCTGTAGTGCCATCATACAAAGTCATATCTGGAAGTTTGAAGTCTTTAGGGATTTTAGTCTTCATGATTTCCCTAGTGAATGGATCTTGATCTTTGCGAGAGTTGTCTTCAGGGGTGGTCCGTGTAGTCTTTGCTTTGAGATCGGCTTCAAGTTGTAGAAGTTTATCTTCTAATTCTCGACGTCGCCTTTCCTCTCTTTGTAGATCTTTGCCGACTTCTTGCTGGTAGTGGCTTTCTTTTTCGAGTTGCTTTAGGCGATCTTGAAGTGCTTCTATTACTCCCGGATGTGATGAGTTTTTGTCTCCGTTAGATTTCGGAGTGTCCTTTGGTGTGGCACCTGTGTTTTTGTGCAGCGTTCTGTCCTCTAAATCTGAGTTGTGGTCGTTATCCTATTCGTCCGCCATGGTGATGGGATGACTTCCAGGTCCCCGGCAATGGCGCCAATGTTCCGAGGGTTACCTGAAACAGTAGGTCGATCTCAGATGAGATCTTCTGTACTGGTCGGAGATGATTTGTCCGGCTGGCTGGTAGCAGCCGGAGCTGTTGTGTCTGACTTGTTGGACTGGCTGCACTTCTGATCCTTGGTCACCGGAGGGTGGGGGGTACCTGCAAGAGACTCCGATGCTTAAGTTAGCACGGGTATTAAGCAGGTTTATCAAAAGATAGAAAAGGTCACTTACACCCTCATACTCACTTCTCGATGACTTCGCCCGTACTTCCAAGCTCACACCATCAGAATACGGACTAACCAGCTCATAAAAGGTATTTTACAGAAAACAGATTTAGCTGGAAGAATCCTACAATGAGCAGTCGAGTTATCAGAATTCGACCTCAAATATGAAGCTCGGACAGCTATTAAGTCACAGTATCTAGCCGACTTCATTGCGAAATACGCTGACACCCCGAGTACCCCTATAGAGTGGAACCTTTATGTGGACGGCTCCTCAAACAAAGTCGGGAGTGGAGCAGGCGTGATCCTAGAAAGTGATCAAGGAACCCAACTCGAACTCTCCTTAAGGTTCAAATTCCCTGCTTCAAATAATCAAGCCGAATACGAAGCTCTGTTGGCTGGTTTGAAACTGACTAGGGAAGTAGGAGCTCAAAGGCTTACCATCTTTAGCGACTCCCAAATAGTCACCTCGCAAATAGAGGGGAGCTACCAGGCCAAGGATCCTACTATAAGGAAATACTTAGACAAGACCAGAGAACAGCTCAGAGATTTCATGGGATATGAGATCCGACATATACCCAGAGAACAAAATGTCCGAGCTGATGCACTTTCGAAACTAGCCAACACCAAACCAGGGGGCAATAATAGAAGCCTCATCCAAGAAACACTACAAAATTCGTCAACCACGGAAGAGAAAAAAGTCCTAAACATATCAGACCAGGACCAAGGGTGGATGACTCCTATAGTCAGCTATCTCAAGTCGGAAATACTTCCCAAAGACAAAAAAGAGGCAAAAAGACTAATACGAGAAGCACAGTACTATACCATAGTACACGACGTCATATATAGGAGAGGAATCTCTACGCCCCTCCTAAAATGTGTCCCGACCTCCGCTACAAGGGAAGTTCTCGAAGAATTCCATAGTGACATGTGCGGCAACCACCTTGGGGCGCGATCTCTTTCTAAAAAGGTACTCCGAGCTGGATTCTACTGGCCGACCTTGCAAAAGGAAGCAACAGAGTTTATCAAAACATACCCCCCATGCTAGAAGCACGCAAACTTTCACATCGCACCACCCGAAGAACTCATTTGTGTCACTTCACCCTGGCCATTCGCAAAATGGGGGCTTGACCTCATCGGAACCTTCTCCCTATGATCAGGGCAAGTCAAGTTCCTCATTGTTGGAATAGACTATTTCACAAAATGGATTGAGGCAGAACTTTTGGCCATTGCCACTGCCCAAAGAAGTCGGAAGTTCTTATACAGAAACATTGTTGCAAGGTTTGGGGTGCCACACTCCATTACCACAGACAATGGCACTCAATTCACCGACACGTGCTTTAGAAATTTGGTAGTTGATTTGAAAATAAGCACCAGTTCACCTCTGTAAAGCACCCTCAAGCCAATGGACAGGCAGAAGCCGCCAACAAAGTCATACTGGCCGGGTTACATTACAAGAAAATAAGCTTTCTGCCACGCTTTAAAGGCATGCCGAAAAGTGCAAAAAAGTGTGTCGATAGCTTTTTGCCACGCTTTTTGAGCTTTTGGCACGCTTTTGAAAGGATCACATCTGCCAGTGTGCCGGTTGCTCTATCGCCACGCTTTTGTGGATCTATCGGCACGCTTTTTTTTGTTGGCACGCTTTCATCTCTTGCCACGCTTAAAAAGTGTGGCCATAGGTCTTAACCTATAGGTACGCTTAGAAAGCGTACCGAACAGTGCACATATCGCCACGCTTTTAAAACATCCCAGAATGTTAGTTTTGGGTACTCTTTAAAAACGTACCGATAGGAGAAGATATGACTACACTTTTTAAAGCGTGGCAATACCTTATAAATTTTTTTAAAAAAAAAATCCTTTTTCTTATTTTTACCTGCAAAATATAAATTTTCAATCCTTTTTTATTACCAAACCTACAAATATAGTATGCAATTTTTAGTACAACAGAAATCAAACAATAATTAGTGACATAATTTTTGCGATAATTGTTTTATACATTAAAAAACTAATACTCAAATACAAAATAAATCTCAAGTTCGAATTCCAAAACTAAAAATTGAAAAAAAAAATACAAAAACAATACAACTTAAGCTCAGTCTCATTACAATTAGCAGCAAGGTTTTCAACTTCAACCAGAATACTGCAAAACCATTCAATTTTTCTGCATAAATATAAGCTCAGTCTCATTAATTACGAGTAAATTTTCCAACACAAGCTCCTGAGCTAATGATCATTCACTTAAACAAAGAGAGAACAGAGATATAGTTCTTTGTTCATCTTTTAATGCATGCATATATACATTTATTTTCTACTTTGAAACCAATTCTGGAACAAGAAAGATGATCATTCCCATTCAATGAAGTGAATTTACTTGCCAAGCATACTAGAGAGAAATTTAACATAAAAAAAAAGGGATCAACCAGTACACTTCAAATAATAAATGTATTAAAAGCAGTTCGTAAACTAATGTGACTAAAAGGATATATATCAAGTTTGAAAAAAAGTGTTAAGACATACTTGGCAAAGTCCTTTGGCTTCTTGCTGAGACCAAAAGGATCATAACCATAGCTGCATCAACAAATATCAAAGAAAATTTAAGCAAAACAAGTCAAAGTTTCACAATGTTTGTGATTCAAAGGGGACTAGCTAGAGAAGAATCCACATACTCTCCAGGCACTTCTCCAGTCAAGTATGGTAGGATCTTGGATCAGTCCAAGAGACCCTCTGGCAAGAAGATCCTTTTGTCAGGACCTGTCACCAAATGAAAGCAATGATCAGAAACTAGTTTTCTACCTTGAATTGTACAACTAGAGTATATAAAAAAAACTTTGTTAGTTCATTACAAGAACTTAATTAGGACTAATTAGGAGATTATAGGCTATAGCAATAAGTTACCCTCCTCTTACTGCTAAGTCAAACTTTGTTAGTTCCTTCTCTTCCTTTCTCTGTTACCATATTTCAACAAATTACATTGTCAAAAGAACACAACCATGTCTATACTCTATAGACTTGTTAGCTACTTTGGTTCTCTTAGTTTATTTGCATATTCTATACTGAATTTTCGCTAAAAAGAATACTTATAATTTAATAAAAAGTAGTTCATGTAGAAGTTTTTCTAGTAAGTAGATTAGATATGGTAAAGAACAAAAGAAAGAAAGGATGTGAAGATAGGAGCAACCACTTACCATACCACTTGGTGAGTTCATCATTGGCAAGAGTGACAGCAGCATCATCTTTCTTTGAAGGAGGAGCTGGTGCTGCCTTCTTCTTACCATAGAGAGCCACAGTCTCTAAGGTGGCAGGGCTAGAAGCTGATGGTGCTGACCTTACTGCATCACTCAACTTGATGGGGTTTCCAAGCATCTCTGAAACTGGTCAAAACAATAGCATCGTCACAGACACGCTGAAAAACACACATACACATTCAAAAATTACATGAAAGTGCTTCATTGATTAGTTCAGATACGGTTTTCAATGCACTAAAATAAAAAATAAAAATCCAAGCTTATTAAAACTGAAAAAACAGATTAGAAAATTAAGTAGGAGAGGTGATTACTGAAAGCCATGTTGTAGGGTATAGATCTGAGTTAGGGTTTTGATGGTTGGAATCGGTGAGTTAGTGGAAGTCCAAGATAAATTAAGAACTGCAAATAATTACGTGCAAGGCAGTGAGGAACTTATTACATTGTGTTTAATGAAGATGGATTAGTGAACCTATATGGCAAGCAAAACAGAAGCAAATTAAGGCTGCTAATTTGTTCATTCTTTCACAAAGTACCAAGGTTTAATCATACACAAGCAAATTAATAATCTATTTGGACAGAACTGATCACAAAGATTAATGAGCTCCAGCTGAATTTAATCAAGCTTAATGACACACTGGATTTTCACCTTATAAAGAAGGAAAACCAGCAGTAATCTTAACACTGAGAAAGATAAGAGAGGGAAAAACAAACCTTGCCCTTCAGTATCACGACATTGAAATTGCTGCCGGTCCTCCTCACAAGAAAGCGGTAAAGCTGATCATGTTGCGCCAAATCAAAACCGTCCAAATCCATAATTTGATACAGAACAAATAAATCTCTAAAACAGTCAAAATTTGCACAATTAAAATTAGAACTAAATAAGGATAACAAATCAACAATAATCAGAACATGTTTCAATTAAAATCAGAATAAATAAAAAACAAACAAGGAGAACAAAGCAACAATAATCAGAACATATTTTAATTAAATTCAAAATAAATCAGACCCAAACTTGGAGAACAAATCAACATTATATGTAACTAAAATAAAAACATATCAAAACCAAACAAATAGAACAAATAATATTCAGAAGTTCAGAACAACAGATCAACCTTATAAATTATAATAACAAGTTCTGAACAAATCTAGCATTATAAATTATAATAACAAAGTTTAGACCTTAATCCTACTTTAGAAAAAAAAGTTTAGAAGCATTACCAGAACCAGTCCACCAACTCTTGCTCTGACAGAGATATCAACTCCCCTCTCACAATTTTATTGATCCCTTCCACCACAGCAACTGTTGAGAATGCCCAACAACTCCCTTCACAATAAAACCCAAAACATCAAATCAAATCCTTTTAGGGGAATTAATATTATAGAGCATCAAAATTAAACTTTAATTTAATGTGCTAACCACATTGGCCTTGATCCTTAAGGGGGGAGACAACGCCCTTCTCCCTCCAATCAACAGAAGCAGAACTATCTTTGGGGAGAAAGCTTCCAATTGTTTTCCCATACACTTCACAAGTAGAGAAGTGAATAAGCCTCTTGTTATTCTCAGAGCAGTACTTCACCTGAAACAGAAACAACACATCAAAAATCAAAATCACACATCCCATTCAGCTCCAACATGAATATTTGGCCTTTAATTATTTACAATTTGACCTAATCACATGAAGAACATGTACCACTGGGAGAGGCGAGCAGAACTGCAACAGAGAGAGGTGAGCAGAACCGCGACAGAGAGAGGCGAGTAGCACGACGACCAGAACGGCGAGAAGGACAACAAGAGGAATGGCGAGCTGGCTAACACAACGACGAACCAGTGAGATAGATGGTGACGTGATGGAGGTTAGGGTTTTCTGGGTGCGATGAAGGGTTGGGTTCCAGAAGGCTGGGTTCCAGAAGATGAAGATGAGGGTGGGTTTCAGTGATGAAGATGACGATGGACGCCGAAGGAAGCTGCTGGGTTCGAGAGTGAAGATGAAGTGACGGCGCAATAGGGTTTGAAAGGGAATTTTAGGGTTAAAAAGATTTTAGGGTTTGAAAGGGAATTCTTTGACTCTGTTCTAACTTTTATCAAAACCAAAGAAACCAAAAAATTCAAATGATAACATTTAAAGTTTTAATTCATACTTTGATATCAAATTTAGTTTAAATATGAATATTGAGTTTACGTTAAATACTTTTGATTCTAAATTATAATTTGTTATATTTTTTAAGAATTTTAAATAACTAATTATTAATACAATGTACAAATTGTGAAATTGATCAAATTATCTTAAACTAATTTTGTTAAGTATAATTTGGTAACATAAGAATTAGGTGTACTCTAACAAAGTTATGTGATTTAAAAATAAACAAATTATAAAATAAATACACATTTTGTAATGAAAAAAAAGATACTGGAAAAAGAAGAAAAAAATATTGAATGGTGAAAAAATAAAATCACAAATCATCTTAAAATTTAGGATTAAAAATAAGTTAAGTGTGAAAATTTGAAAATTATCATTTAGGGTAAAAATTTAAAAACTTAGGAAAAAAAAGTTAAGTGTGAAAAAAAATAAGTGGGAAATTAAATTTTAGTGGAGGAAACTCTATCGGCACGTTTTTTTACGGTACCAAAATAAACACACTATAGCCACGCTTATAAAGCTTGCCGATTTCCTTCAAGCGTGGCAAAAAAACAGGTGGCCAAAATTTTAATCAGTGGCCACCCACTGTAAAAACATGCCAATTTTGCTCTATCTCCACGGTTTTCAAGCGTGGCAGTAAAAAAGCGTGGCCAAATTTCAAGTGGGCACCCTCGTAAAAGCGTGCCGATTTCCCTCTATGGCCATGCTTTTCAAGCGTGGCAAAAAAAAGCGTGGCCATAGACCACTTTTCGGCACACTTTAAAAGCGTGGCAAGAAAAAAGTGTGCCGACAGGCCTTTTTTCTTGTAGTGTTAAAACGGAGACTACAAGACGCTAAGGGAGCTTGGGCTGAAGAGCTCCCACAAGTCCTATGGGCATACCGGACAACACCACATTTAACTACTGGAGAATCACCATTCTGACTTGCTTAAGGAATGGAGGCAATGATTCCCGTGGAGGTAGAAGAAGGATCTCCCAGAATGATCCTCTACAATGAAGATACCAACTCCCAAGCTCAAAGGGAAGAGCTCGACCTACTTCCTGAAGTCCAAGAAAGAGTTCAGATTAGAGAGGAATCTCTAAAGTGTCGAATGGCTCTAAGGTATAATCGGAAGGTAATCCAGTGAAGCTTCACCACCAATGATCTCATCTTAATCCGAAATGATATCGGAGCAGGTCGGTCAGGAGAAGGAAAGCTAGAAGCTAACTGGAAAGGACCATACCGAGTAGCAGAAGTACTGGGAAAAGGTTACTACAAGGTGTCCGACCTCGAAGGGCGAGAGCTACCAAGGTCATGGCATGCCTGTAACCTAAGAAGGTACTATAGCTAGAAAATAGTAAAGATCTTAGGTCAAGGTGCACTCTTTTTCCTGAAAAGGTTTTTTAATGAGGCGCCAGGCCGAGATCTAAAAAACTGCCCGACCTAGAAGGGTAAGTACTAGTATGTATACACTTTTATTTATTTTTTTTATCTTATTATCATTTAAAAGTTATCAATTCCCTAAAAAGTTTCCTACCAAGATGCATTAATCTAAGCTCATAAAACGCAAAATTCATCGCCCGATTACAAAGAGGTCGGCAAGGTGAAGTGATAGAAGCAAGTTAGTGCAAGAAGTTATAAAAAGTAACCTATAAAAAGCGACCTGACGAGGTCTGACTAAAAATGGATTACTAAAAATAACTTAAGAAGGCCCGACAGAGAAGTCAGACCAATGAAAGGATCACTGAAAAGGGACAAAAACACCTCGCAAAGGCCAAAGAAAGGTTAAAGAACCAAAGGCCAGAAGTGCTTCGTGGAAAGGTACAAGTCTTGCAAAAAAGACACTACTTAAAAGGCAAAAGCACAAGTCGGAACGGCACTAAAAATTCATCCAAACAAACTATAAAGAAAAGCTTCCTCATCAGGAACACTACCTAAAAAGTTGTTGGAATATGACTAAAAATCCCGAGTAACAAGGTCGTACGGGTCGACGTCAGCTAAAGAGGGGGCACAGGTACGATCTGAAGAAAAGGAAAAGCCAAAAAGGTTGAAAAACAACTTAAGGCTCAAAAGTGCTTAGCTAAGAGGGTGCAAACTCCACTCAAAGAAGACACGATCTGAAAACAGGACTACAAAAAGTCATCCAAAACTAAAAAGGTTCTATATAAAGAACACTGAAATGTTATCGGACATGTCGCTAAAAGCTCAGACACCAAGCCGCAAGGATAATTTTGCCCGACCTGATAAAGGGTTGACAAGTACCAACTCAAAGGAAGGCGTGATCCCAAGGGCAAGGGTGGAAAACCAACTCAAAGGAGGTTGGGTTGGGAAATACCTAATCTCTATAAAATTCACAAAGGGTTGCAAAAAGTAAACCTCCAGCAAAATGCGCCTATCAAAATAAAACATTAAAGACTCAAAGCCCACCTAAAAGGCAGCCCCAGAGTTTAAAGTGTTTATTTTTCAAAACAAAAGTTGCTGAGAAGCAACCAAATGTCAAAAGAGTCAACTACAAGAGACTTACAAAAACATAAACAAGTTCAAAGTCCATAAGTCGGACTATAACAGTACACAATCATAAGAAGTCATAGGGGATCCGAATTTGCCCCAGTGGCAACATCCTTGGCAGGGGGAGAAGGAGGCATGGTCGAGATCAGGGTAGCATTAACAACTCCATCCGGCCCGTTCAGAATCTGCACATCAGGCTCGGGCTCTGGAGGGTCGACCTCTGAAAGAACGGAAGAAGCTGAAGCTGCCGAAGCTTTGGCTGGTGGCACAAGAGGAGGACCCTCATTATCATCGTCAGGGGCGGGCACAATCTTGCCATCCTCCACCATATTATCCATGCTGAACAAGGAGAGATCGGCGTTCAGGAGCAATAACTCGGACCTAAGCCTTCAGGATCTCGAATATATCAGTCATACTATTCACCATGTGCCCCTAAAGCTTGGCATAATTGATGAACGAATTTTTGACGGTTTAAAATTCACAATTGAAGTCTCGTTGCAAGTATAGTTTCTAAACCAAACAATAATCCTTTCATACAAAAGATTGTTTGTCACTAAAATAAACCCCTAAAATTATAAACCGAAGTATTGGAACCTTGGGTCATTCTCCCTAGGAATTACAATAAGTGTCTTGTTATTAGTTATGAGGTGTGTTTTGGGGTTTTTGAGATAAGAGACATGAAATGTAAATGGCAACGAAAAATAAACTAATAGATAAAAAGGTCTTGGCAAGATTTGGTGGTCAAGGATCTCTATCACTATCACTCACCACAACATGAGAATTGGCAATGATCAATCCCACTAAGTCATCCTCTAACTAGTACTAAAGGAAAGTCAAGTGAGCTATATCAATCCAAGTCCATAAGTCCTAGTTCTCCACCAATTCAATTAGTGAGATCTAGAGTTAATGGCTCCCAATCATCAATTACTTGGACATTAGTAACTCAAGAGTTCCTAAGTTACCTTCCCAAGCCAAGAGCATAAAATTCTACTCTAAAATCCAACCAAGCATTTTATCAAAAACTTGGAAGGCATAAAAGGAAAGCATAGTAAAATTGCAAGGAAAGTAAATCTACACTACTCAATTGCAAGGAATTAAACAACAACAACAATTCAATTGAACAATAAAGGAACATGAATCATAAATTGCATTAAAGAGAAATAGAAGAAACAAAAGTGCATGAACATAAAAGTAGAGAATTACAAGAATTAAATGCTAAGCTAGAGAGAGAAGATGTAGAAGAAGAAGAAATTGCAAAGGAAAAGTAAATCAAAGCATGAAATTAACCTAGATCTAAGAAATTCTAATCTAGATCTAACCTAATCCTAATTCTAGAGAAAAGTGAGAGCTTCTCTCTCTAGAAACTAACCTTCCCTCCCAAAACTAAACTAGTGTCTAAGTGTTTCATCCCTCTTCATATCCTTGGGTTAAATAGCATCAGAAATGAGTTGAATTGGGCCCACAAGGCTTCTAAAATTGCTAGCCACGAGTTGCATTAAGTGAATCATGTGCAACCATCGGTGCGTATGCGTACAGTACATGTACGCATCTCTATACGCATGGCAACTATGGAAAATCTTATATCATTTCGAAGCCCCAGATGTTAGCTTTCCAACGCAACTAGAACCGCCTCATTTAGACCTCTGTAGCTCAAGTTATGATCAAATAAGTGCAAAGAGGTCGGCTTGATAGCTTTGCGATTCCTTCATTTCTTCATGAGTTCTCCATCTCTATATGCTTTTTCTTCATTCCCTCAATCCAATCTTTGCCTCCTAAACCTGGAATCACTTAACAAATATATCAAGGCATATAATGGAATCAAGGTGAATTAAATTTAGCTATTTTAAGACTTGAAAAGTATGTTTTCACTCTTAAGCACAATTAAAGGAGAATTACAAAACTATGCTATTTCATTGAATAAATGTAGGAAAGGATGATAAAATCCCTCTAAATTTAACACAAGATAAACCCTAAAAATAGGGTTTGTCAATAATCATCTTGGGCAGATTGAAGCCTCTCCTTAGTTTCTAGCAACTCGTCATAGGTCCGAGTATAGCTCTCCTTATACTTTTTTGCAGCCTCCTCAGCCAAGTTAGCAGTTGCCTCTGCCCTAGTAGCACGCTCCTTCTCTTTCTCCACATCTGTTCTGAGGGTTACCTAAAATAGTAGGTCGATCTCGGATGAGATCTTCTGTGCTGGTCGGAGCTGATGTGTCCGACTAGTGGGTGGCGGCCGGAGCGATCGCATTCGACTTGTTGGACTGGTGGTGATGCTGATCCTTTGTCACCGGAAGGTGGTGGTACCTGCAAGGGACTCCGATGCTTAAGTTAGCAAGGATATTAAGCAGATTTTTAGTAGAATCAGAATATGAGTTATACCTGGGTGCTCCAGTGTATTTATAATGGTGTGGAGTGACCTTCCTGGAGATAAGATAGTTATCTTATCTTATCTTATCTTTAAGTGAGGTCATCTTATCTTCTGGGGAACCGCCCTTATCTTTCTAGGTTTTAACTGCCTTTAGATTGGGCTATCCCCCTTCGTTTGGGCCTTCTTGGGCCTCTGTAGTGGTTGGGCCGAACTCTTTGAGAAGAGGTCGGGTAATTCAGACCTGACGAGGTCAGTCGACTTGTCGCCAAACATCCCGGGTCGGACAGCTTGACCCAGGGTATGAACAGTGCCCCTGCTCGAGCTCGGTCTTTCTTTTGAGGTCGAGTCTTTAGTTTTAGGACTTCGATCCTTTTATGGTGAAGCCGAACTCGAGCATTTTGTTGACTTCTTCTTTGTAGAGTTCTCCTTTGAATGCGGAACATTTTTGAATTTTCACTCTTTTGAAGAACGCGCGTCTTCTTGCTTTGGGAATGCGCGAGGGTTCAATAACCTCATTAATTCTTTTAATGAGCCGTTTCTTTGCCTCCTATATTCATTTTGAACTTTTCACAAAAAGTTGGTTTCTCCTCTCTGTTTCTTTGCTGTAACTTCCCCTTTTCTTTCTATCTTTCTGTTTTACCTGAGACTTATATTTTCACGTTTCTCTCTGCGACGCCGTTTGGTGATTGTTGGTGTTTTCTTTGCTTTGAAATGTGATTCCGGACTCTATCTTTCCATCTTCAATATCTTCGAAGCTTTTCTCCTTTTTCCAGGTTGGTTCTTCTTTCCGCTTCTTTACTTCCCTCGTCGTTTTGCATTCAGTTCTTGGTAAAGTTTTGATTTTTCTTGAATGTATGTTGAAAAGCTTGAACCTTTTTGCATCGTCGTGCTCGATTATTGTTGTGATACATGTTTTCTAGTATGCTCTTGGCGTTTTCGCTAATAGTTGATGCTTTTTAAGGTTTTGCATGTTCTTTTCCCGCTTCTGATTGTATCTTCATATTTGGAGTTTTGGGCTGATAAACTGTTTCATTTTTGAAAAGGGTTGTGCCTTTGATGAATTTGCCATATTGGTAGCTTTCTTTAATGATAGATTTTGTTCCGAGGGTTACCTGAAACTGGAGGTCGATCTCGGATGAGATCTTCTGTACTGGTCGGAGATGGTGTGTCCGGCTGGCTGGTGACGGCCGGAGCTGTTGTGTCCGACTTGTTGGACTTGCTGCACTGCTAATCCTTGGCCACCAGAGGGTGGGGGGTACCTGCAAGAGACTCCGATGCTTAAGTTAGCATGGGTATTAATCAGGTTTATTGTAGAATCAGAGTATGAGTTATACCTGGGTGCTCCAGTGTATTTATAATAGTGTGGGCTGACCTTTCTGATAAGATAAGTTAGTTATCTTATCTTATCTTATCTTATTTGGGGTGAAGTCAGCTTATCTTCAAGGGAACCGCCTTTATCTTTATAGGCTTGGATTGCCTTTGGATGTGGGTCGTGTTCCTCTATTTGGGCTCTTTGTTGGGCTTTCTTGTCGATTTGGCCGACCTCTTTGAGAAGAGGTCAGATAGCCTGACCTGAAGAGGTCGGTCGCTTTGTCGCCAATCATCCCAGGTTGGGTAGCGCGACCCAGGGTATGAACAGTGCCCCTGCTTGAGCTCGGTCTTTTGTCGAGGTCGAGTCTTTGACTTTGGTCCTTTGAAGCCGAACTCAAGCATTTTGTCGCTTTCTTCATAGAAGCTTTTGAATGTAGAACGTTTTTCCTCTAAATGCGTGCGCTTTTATATCGGCGCTTCGGGAACGTGCGAGGGTTTAATGTTTTCATTAATTTTAACATTAATTGCCCTGTTTCCCTTTGGCTCTTTATTTTGATTTTGGAAACCCAGAAACGGTTTCTCTCCTTCGCCCTTTTCGTAACTTCTTTTCTCCACTCTCTTCGCTCTCTGTTTTTTGTTTGCACTTTCTGCTTTCTTGTGTTGTGGCATTTGTTTGGCGATTTTCTGGGCAGCTTTTATTTCTGCGCCTCCATTTTTCTTCCTCGAAGCTTCTTTCGTCTCCAGGTTAGTCCCATTTCGTGCTTTCTCTTTGTTTTTGTTGATGAGGTTTTGATTTTGATTTTCCTTTAGAGAATGTTTAGATCTTTCTATTTCCATCGTGCCTTATTGTTGTTAAAATGTGCGTTCTGGGGGTTTTTCCACCTTCTGCATGATCCTTTTTGTTTTTGCTTGATGCTTTTAAGGCTTTGCATGTTCCTTGTTGTTTCTGTTCTGGTACCACTATTCGCATCTGTTCCTTGCTTTATTTGACGGTTGCTTTTGTCTGATTCTGAAAAAGGTTGTATCTTTAATGGTTTGTGTTTGGCGTGCTTGATGTTTGGGGATGGTTTTTGCTGGCTTAGACTGAAAGGCAATGTTTTTGAAGACTTTTGTGTTTTAATCTGATGGAAAATGCTTACTGTTTGAAGCCTTCTTTTCTTGTTTTGAGAGGTGCTGGGGTGCGAGAAGTAGATTTTTACTAGGAACCTTGCTTTATTATTGCCTCTAAAGGATGCCCCAGGACTTTGGTTTGAGTCTTGGGGTTTTCCTTTTCTGTGTGTTCGCCTGTATCGTATTGAGTTGTTTTCTCCCTTGTCCGAGATATTTTTAGTAATCCCATCTTCTTTTCTTACTTGTAGGATTAGTTGGCCTCATGTCTTCTCGCAATAACATTGTAGATATGTCTTCTAGAGTTCCCGAGGGGATGTCCGATTGGCTGGACTCCCTTGTTTTGTTGTGTGTTTCCGTTGTGGATGCTGAATTTTGCACAGAGCTGAGGAAGTGCCATAGGATTTGTGGTAACAGTGCCCGTGAGGGGGATTATGAGCTTGTTGCCCCTGATTCTGATGAGAGAGTTTGTTTTCCGACTTCCATCGAGGGGGAGCGTCCCTTCTTCTATGCTTATGAATACTTCTTCAGCCAATTAAACGTTTCTTTTCCTTTTACTGCTTTTGAAACTGACCTATTGTGGTCATGTAACATTGCTCCATCCCAGCTTCACCCGAATTCCTGGGGTTTTATCAAAATATTTCAACTGCTTTGCCAAGAGTTAGGCATAACACCTTCTGAAACTCTTTTTCTTTATCTTTTCGTCTCGGCCAAGCCCGGAGGTTCCTCCAAAAAGAAAGCTTCCTGGGTCTCTTTCAGATCGGCCCAGGGGCATAAAGTTTTTTCCATGTATGATGAGTCGTTTAAAGATTTTAAGAACTATTTCTTCCGAGTTCGTGCTGTTGAGGGGGTCTGCCCCTTTTTTCTTGATGAAAATGATGAGCCCGCTTTTCCTCTAGAGTGGCAAAAGAATGTGAGAGTGCCACGTTATACATGGGAGATGCTTAATGAGGTTGAGCGGGCCTTTGTAGTTGTTCTTGAAGATTTGTGGGGGAAACCTCCCCATCTGGATACGAAGAGATTCTTGAGTGATCTATCTTTGGTTCGAACTGCTTTGGGTACTGTTTGACTTGTTTTTATACTTGCTTCTGAGCTTTTCTTCTCCTATGTTGTAACTTGTCTTTTGTGGTTGATTCTGTATTTTCAGAGATGTCGAAAAATAATGATTCTATAAAGGCCTACAAGAAGGCAAAGAAGGCAACTGCTACTCTAAACATCTCGGCCAAGGCGATCGGAGAGGGGTCTTCTCAGGTTCCAGAGATGCCTCCTGTGCCGAGTTCTCCCGGACCGAGGAAAGCAATTCCTATTCCTCGGGTTCGTTTGGTCGATCCTCCACAATCTTCTGCTGCAGCTTCTGGTGCCCTTCCTAGTAAGAAGCAAAAAATAATTGAGCCTTTCAACCTTGATGCTCCTAACTTTGATGCGGTCGAGTTTGTAGATCAACAAATCGGCCCTTATGGTGTCCTCCCTATGGACGACGTGTTTCTTCTTCATCATTTTGATTATATAACTCGGAGTAGTATCAAGATGGCACATATGGGAGCGGCCCTATATCGAACTGCTCAAAGTCTTCCTCTCCATGCCACTAAAGCTTTTATGGAGGAGGCCAAATAGGAGTTTGATCGGATGAAAGGCTTGAAGGAGGAGCTTGAAGTGAAGGTGGCCAGGTTGGAAAAAGATTTGGAGAATGAGAAGGCGAGTTCCATCTCTCTGGCGGCTTCTGTGAGGCTGGCCGAGGACACGGCTATGAGACATAAGGATAGTTATGTGATATCTTACCGGGAGGTGTTGCGCCTGAGGGAGGAGTTGGAGAATGCCCGAGCTAATTACTCCGAACTCCAAGGTCATCTTGTTGGTAGTATAACTGCTGCCTATGAGAACCTGAAGGAATAAGTTCGGGTTATTGCTCCCGAGGCCGACCTGACCCTCTTTAGCCTAGATAACGTTGTCAGGGATGGCAAGATTGTCCCTGATGACGACGATGATGATGATGTTGAACCTCCCCCTGTGTCCTCTGCCAAGGTGTCAACTCCTGCTGTTCCTGCCGAGGTCGGCCCTCCCGCTTCTGATCCTGACTGTCAGATCTTAAACCGGGATGATGGTACTATAGATGTTGTTCCTCTCCAGACTCGCCCTCCGTCTCCTCGGACTGATGCTGCTAAAAAGTCTTCTGACCCTTAGCCCATTTATTCTGGATATTTACGTAGTTGGCCCGGCTTGTGGGCTTTTTAAACTCTTTATGTTTTGTTAACTGCTAGTACTTTCTCGTTGCTTGCCTAGCAACTTTTTGTTTTGACAAACAAAAGTAACATTCCAGCTTTTGAGGTAGATTTTGGTGGCCTCTGAAGCTTTATAACTTTGTAGATTATATCATGCTTTTGCACTTAACTTGGTATCTTTTTGTTTTCTGAGGATGTTGGAACCCTGCCGCTCGTCCTCTTCGGATTTGCTTTATTGTTCGTAACTTGGATCTTTTGAGGTTATGGCTATGTGGGTCCGACTTGTTTTTTGATTTTCTCGCTCTTGCTTATATTTCTGATGATTTATAACCGATTTCTTCAAGTTGGTCCTCCAAGTTGTTTTGGTAGTCCTTTGTCCTGTCTTTCTCAGGGGTTACCTTTGTAACTTGCTTTGTAGTAGGGCGACTTCTTTACGTCGTCCTTTTCTAAGTTATTTTTGTAATCCTCTTTCTTGGATCTTTGTCAGATCTCTTTCAGGGATTGCTTTTATAACTTTTTAGTAGTAGGAGTCCGACTTCGTTATGTCGGTCTCCTTTAAGTTATTTTTGTAATCCTCTTTCTTGGATCTTTGTCAGATCTCTTTCAGGGATTACTTTTATAACTTCTTAGTAGTAGGAGTCCGACTTCGTTATGTCGGTCTCCTTTAAGTTATTTTTGTAGTCCTCTTTTTTGGACCTTTGTCAGGTCTCTTTCAGGGATTACTTTTATAACTTCTTAGTAGCAGGAGTCCAACTTCGTTATGTCGGTCTCCTTTAAGTTATTTATGTAGTCCTCTTTTTTGGACCTTTGTCAGGTCTCTTTCAGGGACTACTTGCATAACTTTTTCATTTTGGGTTGACTTTGTTATGTCGGGCCCTTTTAAGTTAAAGTAATCCTCTTTAATAGGGTTGGCCAGACCTCTTTCCAGGGTTTACTTATAACTTGGGTTGACCTGGTCCAACTTCTTAACGTCGGCCAGTCTTTAAGTTATTATTTTAGCAATCCGTAAGACCTCGTCAAGTTCTTTTTTAGATCACTTTCGATAACTTCTTACATTATTCTATGTTCATCTTTGCCGATTTGTAGAAAGTGGTTGTCATCTCTAGATCGTCTTTTGGGTGAATCGCGTTTTCGCCTTTATCGGACGATTATCTTTATCGTGATCGTGCAGTGAAATTGTTTTTCACTTTCTGCCGATCTGTTGCTTTATAATCGGACGATGAATGCTTCAGATTAATGCGTCTTGAAATCTTGTAGAATATCTAAAATATATATTTTATTCAAAGAAAAGTGCAAATATATACATGTGGGAATTTTTCATCCCTTTATGTCGAATAGTGTTTGAGTCTCAACTTGGTGCCTCATTAAAAAACCTTTTCAGGAAAAAGAGTGCATCCAATAGTGAGATCTTTTACTTTTCTAGCTGTAGTACCTTCTTAGGTTGCAGGCGTGTCATGATCTGGGAAGCTCTCGTCCATCGAGTTCGGACAGTCTGTAGTAGCCCTTCCCAAGTACTTTTACAACTCGGTAGGGTCCTTTCCAGTTTCTGCCAACTTTCCTTCTCCTGGTCGAGTTGTTCCAATATCATTTCGGATTAGGACGAGATTGTTCTCCGTGAAACTTCTTGGCACTACCTTTTGATTATATCTGGAAGCCATTTGACGTTTTAGTGCTTCTTCCATGATCCGAGCTCTTTCCTGGATTTCAGGTAGTAGGTCGAGTTCTTCCTTCTGAAGTTGAGAGTTGGCCTCTTCATTGTAGTGGACTACTCTGGGTGACCCTTCCTCGATCTCTACTGGGATCATTGCCTCCACTCCATATGCTAGTCAAAAGGGTGATTCATTTGTCGTGGAGTGTGGCGTTGTTCGATATGCCCATAGGACTTGCGGAAGTTCTTCGGCCCAAGCTCCCTTTGCATCTTGTAGTCTCCGTTTTAACCCAGCCAATATGGCTTTGTTGGCAGCTTCGGCCTGTCCATTGGCTTGAGGTGTTCGACGGAGGTGAACTGGTGCTTTATATTCAAGTCTGCTACTAGTCTCTTGAAGCCTGCGTCTTTGAATTGAGTGCCATTGTCTGTGGTGATGGAGTATGGAACCCAAACCTCGTGACAATGTTCCTGTATAGGAATTTCTGGCTTCTTTGAGCGGTGGCGTTGGCTAGGGGCTCTGCCTCAATCCATTTTGTAAAATAGTCTACTCCGACTATGAGGAATTTTACTTGTCCTGATCCCTGGAGAAAGGGTCCGAGAAAATCAAGTCCCCATTTTGCAAATGGCCAGGGCGAGGTTACACTGATGAGCTCTTCTGGCAGGGTGATGTGGAAGTTGGCATGTTTCTGACATGGTGGACATGTCTTTACAAATTCTATAGATTCTTTCTGTAGGAGTGGCCAATAAAATCCCGCTCGGCATACTTTTTTGGCGAGAGCTCGTGCTCCGAGATGGTTGCCGCACACGCCGCCGTGTACTTCTTCTAGCACTTCCTTTGTGTTGTTGGTCGGTACACATTTTAGTAGTGGTATTGAGATCCCTCTTTTGTACAGGATGTTGTTTATAATAGTGTAGTACTGTGCCTCCCTTTTTAATCTTTTCGCCTCTTTTTCCTCCGTGGGGAGCGTCTCTGCTTTGAGGTAGTTAATTATGGGGGTCATCCATCCTTGGTCCTGACTTGTTATGGCTAGGATTTTCTCTTCCGAAATTGATGGGTTCTGTAGCATTTCCTGGATGAGGCTTTTATTGTTGCCCCCTGGTTTGGTGCTGGCTAGTTTTGAGAGTGCGTCAGCTTGGGCGTTTTGTTCGCGGGGTATGTGGCAGATCTTATATTCCCCGAGTTGTCTGAGTTGTTCCTTCGTTTTATTCAAATACTTTTTCATGGTGGGATCTTTGGCTTGATAGCTCCCTATTATCTGCAAGGTGACTACTTGTGAATCGCTATAAATGTTGAGTTTTTGAGCTCCAACCTCTGTAGCCAGCTTCAAACCGGCTAATAATGCTTCATATTCCGCCTGGTTGTTTGAGGCCGGGAACCCGAACTTGAGGGAGATCTCAACTTGGGTTCCTTGGTTGCTTTCTATTATCACACCTGCGCCGCTTCCAGTCTTATTTGAAGAACCGTCCACGTAGAGATTCCATTCTGTGGGGGTTTCTAAGGCGTCTGTGAATTCTGCGATAAAATCGGCCAGATGCTGTGATTTAATGGCCGTCCGGGCTTCATATTGGAGGTCGAATTCTGATAACTCAATTGCCCATTGTAAAATTCTGCTTGCTAAATCCGTTTTTTGCAGTATTCTTTTTATGGGCTGGTTGGTTCGAACCTTAATGCTGTGAACCTGGAAGTATGGGCAAAGTCGTCGAGATGTTAGGATGAGAGCATAGGCAAACTTTTCTATCTTCTGGTAGTTCAGCTCGGATCCCTGTAGCGCTTTGCTAATGAAGTAGACGGGTTGTTGTCCACTTTCGTCTTCTCTGACTAGTGCTGAGGCTATTGCCCGGCTTCCTACTGCGAGATATAATATGAGCGGTTCTCCTTCTCGTGGTCGGGATAAGATAGGCGGTCGTCCTAAGAACTCTTTGAAGTCTTGGAAGGCTTATTCACATTCTGTCGTCCATTCGAACTACTTTCCCTTTCTTAACATAGCATAGAAGGGGAGAGATCTTATCGCTGCCCCTGCTAAGAATCTGGATAGGGCGGCCAATCTCCCGTTGAGTTGCTGCACTTCTTTGACACAGGTGGGGCTCTTCATGTTGAGTATAGCTTGGCATTTATCTGGGTTTGCTTCAATTCCTCTTTGTGTGAGCATGAAACCTAGGAATTTGCCTGCTTCTACCGCAAAGGTGCATTTTACAGGATTGAGTCGCATGTCGTGCCTCCTTATAGTGTCGAACACTTGAGTCAGGTCGGACAGTAATGTGTCTTCGCTTTGTGTCTTTATCAACATGTCGTCCACATAGACTTCCATGACTTTTCCAATGTGGTCTGAGAAGACTTTGTTCATCAGCCTTTGATAAGTAGCACCTGCGTTCTTGAGGCCGAAGGGCATCACGATATAGTAGTAATTTGCTTTCGGTGTTATAAATGAGGTCTTTTCTTGATCTGGTGGATACATGGGGATTTGGTTGTATCCCGAGTATGCGTCCATAAACGAGAGGTATCTATATCCGGAGGAAGCATTTACCAGAGCGTCGATACTTGGGAGTGGGTAAGGATCTTTTGGGCAGGCTTTGTTGAGATCAGTGTAATCAGTACACATTCGCCACTTCCTATTTGATTTTTTCACCAAGACGACGTTGGCTAACCATAGTGGATACTTGACTTCTCTTATGAATCCTGCCTCCAGTAGTGCCTATACCTGCTCTTTCACAGCTTGGGATCGCTTTGGCCCAAGTTTTCTTCGTCTCTGCTGCACCGGCCGAGATCCTGGATAGACCACCAACTTGTGGCACATTAGCTTGGGATCTATACCTGGCATGTCTGCGGCTTTCCATGCGAATAGATCGACATTATCGCGTAAGAATTGTATCAATAATTCTTTTGAGTCTCCTCTTAGGATTATTCCGATATTAGTTGTTTTGTCCGAGGTGTCTCCGATCTGAACCTTCTCTATTTCGCCTTCTGGCTACGGACGGAGTTCCTCTCATCGCTGCACTCCGCCAAGCTCAATTGTATGAAACTCTTCTCACTACAAGAAAATATGTCTATTGCCACGTTTTTAAAGCGTGGCGAAAAGCTGAAAAAAGCGTGGCGATAGCTTTTCGCCACGCTTTTTGAGCTATCGCCACGCTTTTGAAAGGGTGGCCTCTTCAAGGGTGGCGGTTGCTCTGTCGCCACGCTTTTTCAAACCTATCACCACGTTTTTTTTTTGCCACGTTTTTTATAGATTGTCACGTTTAAAAACGTGGCCATAGGTGGGAGATATGGCCACGCTTTTAAAGCGTGGCCGTATGTGAAAGATGTGGTCACGCTTTTAAAGCGTGGCAATAGAGGGAGATACGGCCACGCTTTTGAAGCGTGGCAATAAATGGAGATACGGCCACGCTTTTAAAGCGTGGCAATAACAAGAGATACGGCCGTTAAATCACAAAGCTCACTATCATTGCTGTCATGTTGAGAAAGAAATTCTACTGAAGTTCACATATCAAATACCCAACACATTCAGAATTGTATCAAAGTTAATATTAATTATTAAGAGCTAAATCCAAAATAAACTGTCTTACACCAGTAATCAAATCATTCCATTTGTAGTATCTTTCTATGATCTACTGTACCATAACCAAAATAATCATTCTAAAGACATCAATTATGCCTGCTTTATCTCTCAATTTATTCTAAATTACATTTACTCACAGCTTTTATATTTTGTTTTACCCTCCTTATTAATGCTCTGTTGATAATAATGCTTTTCTGCTGCTCATGCATCCTGGAAATTCATTTTCCAATGTTACACTACCTTTAAAAACCTATACTTTTCTGTAAGGTAAATGTTTAGGGTCTAGGGTAGGAAGAAGAAGAAGGGAATGAGAGGAAGGGAAAGGGAAAAAGAGTTTGAGTCTCAATAGAATTCGATGACAAATGTAATAATGAGTTGAATTACTCAGTTCCATTCAATTCTACTAATAGGCCTGATTCTTTTTCGGTTGATATAACTGAATGTGGGATCATTTTCTAACTGACTTAAACAGTTAAACTAAATCTTGCATGTGGGAAGTGAGCTGCATCATTCAGTGCCCCCAAACCAAGTTGGGATTCTGCTAGTGACGTAGAGTGACATTATATTTTGACATCTCAAGAACAGCAAATGTTAGTTGGAACAGTAGCATACCATTTTGTCTTAAATTCTATGCAGTTTTACATGCCACATGTTATAGAAAAAGTTGTTCCCTAATATGAATTAGCAAATAGTAATAATAATAAAATAAAAACACTCCAAATGAAAATTATGTGACATAAGAAAAGTGAATACACATCATCTCCTGTCTAGAACTTAAAGACCAACTACAAAGAAATGTTAAATGAAGAAAACGGAATCTACCAGAAAATCCATCTACATTTTCTAGTATCCCATAAAACAAGCAGGATAAAAAGGAAGTTATGAATTACGAATGGTAGCTTTTCTGAAAAGGAATTGGGAACCGATCTTCAAGAAAATAATAGTGTATACAAGTGCTGGAAAGCAGAAAAAAGAAATTTTATTGGACAAAATTTACACAAGATAACAGAATAATAAAATTTAGGAAGCTTATCACCTATTCCATTGTACAATTCTGGGATCGAAACCTGAGTGATCAAAATAAAATAAGAACAGAGAGCACTTAACCAAAATTGACATGAGAACACCAAACAACAAATTAAAATCAAATAAATAAAAAACTGCAACCACAAAAGTTAGAGAACAAATTCAAAATCAACAAAAATCAAGAATCAAGAACAGAACAGAAACTGACAGTGAAAAAGTATGTTATAAGGAAAAGCACAACAAAGGATGCTATAAGTGAAAACGTTCTTCGGCTGGATTTTTTCTCAAAGACCTGAAAGAAGGTACAACATAATTAAAAGACTGGTTAAAAAAAGTAGAGAAGAAAACAAATACAAAGAAAAATCAGAACCAGATGAAAACTCTACTGCAAAAGCCATATGGTTTTACAATTCCACAATCCACATACCATTTTGAATTTGTCCACAGTTCCTGAAAGAACTCCTCTTGAAGAATCCATGTCATTCCCCTAAACAAATACCAACATTTTATCAAAGAAGAACAAAAAAGTAGCAGTGCAAATGGTAAATATTTTTTATAGTTATATGCAAACCATGCGGTCCAGCATCCGGTTATGACTATCCACCTCCTCATGTATATCACTTGAGATCTGTTACAATCACATCAACAACACGTTAACACATCAAAATAATGAGAAGGTTACCAACAGCTGAAAAGAAATAAATGAGAAAATGATCATAATTCACAGCGTTCTTCAAGTATAATATACAGGAAGAACAAACTTAGGTCTAGATTATTTTACAAGAAAAATTAAACTTACTCTTTTCAACAAACTGACTCTATCTTGCAATCCACCCATTACTCGCTCGTTATCTTGTTCATCAATTTCATTATAGGAGGAGTAAAGTGATGATGCTCGGATGCCTCCCTCCTCAATGCCGTCAAACAGAGCAACTCTGCTGTTCCGGGCGTCTCTGAAACAGGGAAAAGGTTTATAACAAAATAGAGGCAAAAGTTAGATAATAAACAAAAGCAAGGTGATTTCCTTTGCATAAACCATACATTGAAACAGTTTTACAGTCTTTCCATCAGACATCTCCATGATTTCATAAAATGTTCAAGATAAGCAAATTATCTATGAGGAACAAAAAATTTGTTTCAGTATTTCTACCGTCACCTGTGAATGCTTGCGTATTTCAAAATAACAAACTTGTAAGTTAAAATAACCCTTCACAAGTTATCAAAATCCCAAAAGAAAATATTAATTATTTTTGACCAATTATATCTTTAAACTAATTATGCTGAACAATAGAGTGGAAAACATAAATAAGTGGTAATTCAGTATAACTAAATAAGGATAGTTTCATAAAATTAGCTTACTAGATACTAGTATCAAGATTATTCATAAAACCAACCCGAAATATGGTTAAAGCATTTCATCAAACATGTTGAGTGCGGTAAACTTGAAACGAAATAAGAGAATTCAAAGCTTAGTATCAATGTGATAGAGAAGAGAACATAACATTGTATACTTTAATTCAGTCTATGAAAAAGATCCAAACCACTACCAAATCAAATAGTTACTTATTGTAATAGAAATAAGAAGTTTCAGAGTTTCAAGCAGAGTATTGGTGTTGTGTGAGTGTATTGTCTGGTGGTGGATTTAGGGAACTCACGGCGGCGACAAAAGAGAGCAGTTTGATAGCTAGGTGGAGCGCACGGGTTGGTCGCAGAGTTTGAAGCAGGGCAACGTGGCTTCCAGACGAATGCGAACGCGAACGGTGAACGGCAAAAAACGCGAACGAAGACGACGGCTGAATGAAGACGCGAACGTTAACGGCAACCAACGGCGGCGGAAGCGCGGCTGAGCAGACAAAGACGACGGACGCCGAGCTCGAGGAAGCAGCTGCGATCGGTGACAGCGAACGGGGGTTGAAGACTTGGAGCACGAGGGAAGCTAGATAGACGGACGGACGGCAGCAGTATGCCACTCCTTGCGGCGGCGGTGGTGTAGGCTTACAGTGCTAGGGTTTTTTGGCTGAGTTTCTGTGAATGAAAGAAACGGAGGGAGAAAGGGAGAAAGGAGCTTCAGAACCAAGAGTGAAGGGTTTCGAGTGATTAGGGTTAGTGTCTTTGGGTTGGGGACCGGGTTGGTGCCGGGTTGGGAGCCGGGTCAGGAGCCGGGTTAGGGTCAATGGGTTGGAGCCCCTCTCGCCACGCTTTTAAAACGTCACTGTTTTGCTCTACGGCCACGCTTTTGAAGCGTGGCAGAAAAGAACCTTTTGGCCACGCTTTTAAAGCGTGCCAAAAGCGTATTAGGATATGGCCACGCTTTGTAAGCGTGGCCGTAATGAAACCCTATCGCCACGCTTTAAAAACGTCCTTGTTTCTCTCTATGGCCACGCTTTTGAAGCATGGCAAAAAAAAAAGCGTGGCCGTTTCTCTAACCAATTGCCACCCATACAAAAGCGTGGCCGTTGATACTTTTCGCCACGCTTTTGAAGCGTGGCAATAAAAAAAGTGGCCAAATCTCTAATCTATTGCCACCCTCATAAAAGCGTGGCCATTGACCACTTTTGGCCACGCTTTTTAAGCGTGGCAAAAAAAAGCGTGGCCATAGGCCTTTTTTCTTATAGTGTCTCCTCTGCCTCTGAGGTTTAGACTTTCGTTATAACAGCAGCACGCCATCTTTTGATCTGCTTTTATTGTAGCTATCCCTTCTGTAGTTGGGAATTTCATGCATAGATGTGGGGTCGAGACTATTGCGCCGAGTTGATTGAGTGTTGTCCGACCTATTAGAGCATTGTAGGCTAAACTTATGCCGACCACAATGTAGTCTATTTTGAGGGTCCTAGATTGGTTCCCTTTTCCGAAGGTTGTATGTAGTGATATGTATCCTAATGGTTGTACCGGGGTATCTTCTAGTCCGAACAGACTGTTCGGGTATGCCTTAAGCTCCTTGTCTTCTAAACCGAGTTTGTTGAAAGCTGTTTTGAATAAGATGTCGGCGGAGCTTCCTTGATCTATTAGTGTGCGATGGAGATTGGCATTTGCCAGTAGGATGGTAATGACCATGGGATCGTCGTGTCCCGAGATGATTCCAGATGCGTCCTCTTTAGTGAATGTGATTGCAGGGATGTCGGGTGCTTCCTCCTTTCCTTCGACATGATATACTTCTTTGAGATATCTTTTACAAGATGATTTGGAGATTCCTCCCCCTGCGAATCCGCCATGTATCATGTGGACGTGTCTTTCTGGTGTACGAGGTGATCGCGTGGTTCGTCCGATATCTTCGTCCCTTCGTCTCTTTCTTTGATCATCATCTCGGGTTGCTAGAAACCAATCTAGTTTTCCTTCCCTCACCAACTTTTCTATGATTTTCTTTAAATCAAAGCACTCATTAGTAGAGTGACCTCGCACTCGATGGTATTTACAATACTCATTCCGATTTCCTCCCCCTCTTTTGCCTTTGAGTGGCCGAGCTGGGGGTATTTTCTCCATGTGGCAGACTTCTTTGTATACATCAACTAGGGATACCTTGAGAGGAGTGTAATTGTGGTATTTTTTGATTTTCTCCCCTTGCCGATCTTCTTTCCTTTTGGATTCCTTGTCTTTATCTCGGTAGGGGACCCCGGATTTGGAGGTTTCTCCCAACCGAGCATTTTCTTCCATGTTGATGTATTTTTCTGCTCGCTCCTATACTTCGTCTAAGGAGGTAGGGTACTTCTTTGATATAGATTGGCTAAAAGGTCCCTCCCGTAGGCCGTTGATGAGTCCCATGATGGCGGCCTCTGTTGGTAAGCTTTGAATGTCCATGCATGTTTTGTTGAATCTCTCCATGTAGTTGCAGAGGCTCTCCCATTCTCCTTGCTTGATCCCTAGTAAACTGGGGGCATGCTTGGCCTTATCTTTCTGGATGGAGAATCTGGCCAGGAACTTTTTGGCCAGGTCGTCAAAGTTTGAGATGGACTTTGGAGGTAAGTTGCTGAACCATCTGATTGCTGTCTTCATGAGAGTTGTTGGAAAAGGTTTGCAGCGAACGACATCTGAGGCGTCGGTAAGGTACATTCTGCTTCTGAAATTGCTGAGATGATGGTTGGGATCTGTGGTGCCATCATACAAAATCATATCCGGGAGCTTGAAGTCTTTTGGAATTTTGGTTTTCATGATTTCCCTGGTGAATGGATCTTGTTCTTTGCGTGAATTTTCCTCAGGAGTGGTCCGAGGAGCTTTTGATTTGAGATCGGCTTCTAATTGCTGTAGTTTTTCTTCCAATTCTCGACGTCGTCGTACCTCTCTTTGCAGATCCTTTCCGATCTCCCGTTGTTGTTGGGTTTCTTTCTCAAGTTGCTTTAAGCGATCTTGGAGCGCTTCTATTGCTCCCGGATTTGGTGAGTTTTTGTCTCCGTTGGATTTCGGAGCATCCTTCAATGTAGTGTCCACGTTCTTGTACGGTGTTCTGTTTTCTAGATCTGAGTCGTGGTCATTGTCATGGCCGTCCGCCATGGTGTTGGAATGACTTCCAGGGTCCCCGGCAACGGCGCCAATGTTCCGAGGGTTACCTGAAACTGGAGGTCGATCTCAGATGAGATCTTCTGTACTGGTCAGAGATGGTGTGTCCGGCTGGCTGGTGACGGCCGGAGCTGTTGTGTCCGACTTGTTGGACTTGCTGCACTGCTAATCCTTGGCCACCGGAGGGTGGGGGGTACCTGCAAGAGACTCCGATGCTTAAGTTATCATGGGTATTAAGCAGGTTTATTGTAGAATCAAAGTATGAGTTATACCTGGGTGCTCCAGTGTATTTATAGTAGTGTGGGCTGACCTTTCTGATAAGATAAGTTAGTTATCTTATCTTATCTTATCTTATTTGGGGTGAAGTCAGCTTATCTTCAAGGGAACTGCCTTTATCTTTATAGGCTTGGATTGCCTTTGGATATGGGTCGTGTTCCTCTATTTGGGCTCTTTGTTGGGCTTTCTTGTCGATTTGGCCGACCTCTTTGAGAAGAGGTCGGATAGCCTGACCTGAAGAGGTCGGTCGCTTTGTCGCCAATCATCCCAGGTCGGGTAGCGCGACCCAGGGTATGAACAGATTTGTAGTAGATAATGTTTTTCTGATGGTTTGCTTTTGACTTTCTTCTCATGTTGTTGCTTGTTTGGAAGGGGATTTGTTTTTCTTTGCCGAGAGTCTTGGGGTGTAGCCTTATAGACTTTTTTTGAGTCCTTATTCTATCCCAGCCTCCAAAGGATGCCCCTAGACCTTGGTGTGCGTCTTGGGGTTTTCCTTTTACTGCTTGCGTTGCTCTGAGTCGAGTTGTTTTGATTTCACCCAAGCTGTTTTGGTTAGTAATCCCTTTTCTTATTCTTGTTGTAGGACTAGTTGGCCATGTCTTCTCACAAAAATGTTGTTGAGACGTCTTCTAAGATTCCTGAGGGGATGTCTGACTGGTTGGACTCCCTTGTGTTGCTGTGTGTTTCTGTGGTAAATTCTGAATTCTGTGTGGAGCTAAGAAAATATCACAGGATTTGTAGTAATCAAGAGCAGGAGAAAAATTATGAGCTAGTAGCACCTGATTCTGATGAGAGGGTCTGTTTCCCTACTTTGGTCCAGGGGGAATGTCCCTTCTTTTATGCCTATGACTATTTCTTCAGCCAAATGAACATTACCTTTCCCTTTACTCCTTTTGAGACCAATTTGTTGTGGTCGTGCAATGTGTCTCCATCCCAACTTCATCCGAATTCATGGGGTTTTGTCAAGATTTTCCAGTTGTTATGTCAGGAACTGGATGTTAGGCCTTCTCAAACTCTCTTTCTTTACCTTTTCGTTTTGACCAAGACTGGGATTTCTGCTAAAAAGAAAGTTTCCTGGGTTTTTTTTCGGTCTGCCCAAGGAAAGAAAGTATTTTCGATGTATGATGAGTCTTTTAGAGACTTCAAGAATTATTTCTTTAAAGTTTGAGCTGTTGAAGGAGCTCGCCCCTTTTTTTTTTCTGGATGAGAATGACGAGCCTGTCTTTCTTTTAGAGTGGCAAAAGAATGTTGTGGTGTCGAGGTATACGTGGGAGATGTTGGACGAGGTCGAACAGGCCTTTGTTAATGTGTTGGAGGAGAACTGGGGACAACCTCCTTATCTTGACACCAAAAGGTTTTTAGGGGATCTCTCGCTTCTCCGAGCTGAGCTGGGTAGTGGTTTCTCTCAATTTGTAACTGGGTTTTTGCTGTGTTTTTTCCAGAGATGGTTAAAAACAATGATTCCATGAAGGCCTTCAAAAAGGCGAGGAAGGCGACTGCATCCCTAAACATCTCGGCCAAGGTGGCTGGGGAAGGATCCTCTCATGTTTTACCGAAGCCATCTGTATCGAGCTCTCTTGGACTGAGGAAGACGATTCCTACCCCTCGGGTTCATTTGGTCGATCCTCCACAAACTTCTGCTGCTACCTCTTCTCCTACCGGCACTCCTCCTCTGAAAAAACAAAAAACAACTGAGCCCTTTAACCTTGATACCCCTGACTTCGATGCTGTCGAGTTTGTGGACCAGCAAATTGGTCCTTATGTTACTATCCCTACTGATGATGTTTCTCTTCTTCGCCATCTGGATTTTATTACTCGGAACAGCATCATGATGGCACACATGGGGGCGGCTTTATATCGGACTGCCCAAGACCTTCCCTTCATGCCACAAAGGCCTTTATGGAGGAGGCTAAGCTGGAGTTCGACCGAATGAAGGGTTTAAAGGAGGAGCTCGAGGTGAAGGTGACCAAGTTGGAGAAAGAGCTAGAGGGTGAAAAAACTAGAGCTATCACCTTGGCGGCTTCTGCAAAGTTGGCTGAAGATACGGCGTTGAAGCATAAGGAGAGCTATGTCACCACATATAGGGAAATGATGGATCTCAGGGAAAGTTTGGAGTCTGTCCGAGCTGATTATGCCAAACTTCAAGGTCATCTTGTAGGCAGTGTTACTGCTGCTTATGAGAATTTGAAGGAGCAAGTTCGAGTTCTTGCGCCCGAGCTTGACCTTACGCTCTTCAGCTTGGACAACATTGTGAAGGTCGGTAAAATTGTCCCTGATGATCTAGATGATGATGACGATGTCGAGCCTCCTCCTGTGCCTACTGCCAAAGTCTCTGTTGTGCTGACTTCTTCAACTCATGCAGATGATCCTCCTGCGTCGGATCCTGACTGTCAGATCCTGAACCGAGATGATGGGACGGTAGATGCAGTGCCTCTTCAGACTCGTCCTCTTTCACCTCGGGATGCAGCTACTGGGAAGTCTGTGGATTCTCTTTGATTATTTCTGATGTATTTGTGTATTGCCTGGTCTGTGGGCCTCAAACTCTTTTTATTTTGTAGTTTATGCTCTTAACTTTTGGATACTTTTAGTTGCTTTTTTAGAAACTTTATTTTGAAAAAACAAAGGTAGTTTTTCAAGTCCTTTGGGGTCAACTTTAAGTGGCCGTTTATAACAACCTTGTTTTCTCTTTGAGATATGCTTTTCTGCGTTTTTCTGAAAACTTAGGGAATCTTGATAGTGTTGAAGTATTGTTGTCCAATCTCTTTTGATTGCCTTTGTGTTTTGTTTTCCATCTGGGTTGAAGCTAGCTTTGTGTAACTAGTCTTCTTTTGCGCTTTTGAATATGATGCCAGTAATTTCTTTTTGTGAAGCCATGGCTTTCTGGATCCGACTTGGGTCCCTTATAGTGCCTGCCTTCTATTGTCCGACTTCTTAGATTTGGTCGTGTTTTAGCTTGCTGAGTCGACTTTGTTGCGTCGGCCTCTTCTGAGTTACTTCTAGCAATCTGTTTTTGGATCTTCTGTCAGATCTCTTTTTATGGATTACTTTTATAATTTTATGGCTTTGTTGGGATGACTTCATCGTGTTGGTCCCTTCTAAGTTATTTCTAGCAATCCTCTTTTTTGGACCTTGTTCAGGTCTCTTTCAGCGATAACTTTTTATAACTTTTTGTGCTGGGCCGACTTCATCATGTCGGGCCCTTCTAAGTTATTTTTAGTAATCCTCTTTTTTGGACCTTTGTCAGGTCTCTTTCAGGGATTACTTTCTATAACTTTTTTTGCTGGGCCGACTTCATCATGTCGGGCCCTTCTAAGTTATTTTTAGTAATCCTCTTTTTTGGACCTTGTTCAGGTCTCTTTCAGGGATTACTTTTTATAACTTTTTATGCTGGGCCGACTTCATCATGTCGGGCCCTTCTAAGTTATTTTTAGTAATCCTCTTTTTTGGACCTTGTTCAGGTCTCTTTCAGCGATTACTTTTTATAACTTTTTATGCTGGGCCAACTTCATCATGTCGGGCCCTTCTAAGTTATTTTTAGTAATCCTCTTTTTTGGACCTTGTTCAGGTCTCTTTCAGGAATTACTTTTATAACTTTTTATGCTGGGTCGACTTCATGATGTCGGGCCATTCTAAGTTATTTTTAGTAATCCTCTTTTTTGGACCTTGTTCAGGTCTCTTTCAGGGATTACTTTTTATAAAATTTTATGTTGGGCCGACTTCATCATGTCAGGTCATTCTAAGTTATTTTTAGTAATCCTCTTTTTTTAGGGCTGGCCAGGCCTCTTTCCAGGGATTTACTTTTTATAACTTTGGTTATTATGGTCGACTGGTCCGACTTCTTTACGTCGGCCTGTCTTTTAAGTTATTTTTAGCGACCCATTTTATTAAGACCTCGTCAGGTCCTTTCTATGGATCACTTTCGATAACTTCTTGCATTATTCTATTTTTGTAACTTTTTCATCTTTGCCGATTTTGTAGAAATTGGGTTTAATCCCCGTTTGGTCGACCTTTTGATGAATTTGGTTTTCATCTTTGTTGGTCTTTATCGTGATCGTGCAGTGAATTTGATTTTCACTTTCTGCCGATCTGTAGCTTTATAATCGGGCGATGAATTTTTGCGTTTTCAGATTAATGCGTCTTGTAAAAGAGGATTTGTAGAGAATTTGAAAAAATTTTATTCAAGATAGGAAATATGCAAATATATACATGTGGGTGTTTTTTCCTTTAAGTCGGGCGGTTTGTAGATCTTGGCTTGGTGCCTCGTTAAAAAAACTTTTGAGGAAAAAGAGTGCACCTTATCCTAAGATCCTTATTACCTCTAACTATAATACCTTCGTAGGTTGCAGGCGTGCCATGACCTTGGAAGCTCTCGGCCTTCGAGTTCGGACAGCCTGTAGTAGCCCTTTCCAAGTACTTCTATGACTCGGTAGGGTCCTTTTCAGTTTGCTGCCAGCTTTCCTTCTCCAAGTCGAGTTGTTCCGATATCATTTCGGATTAGGATGAGGTCATTCTCGGCAAAATCGCGTGGCACTACCTTTTGATTGTATCTTGAAGCCATTCAACGTTTTGATGCCTCTTCCCTGATCCGGGCTCTTTCTCAAATTTCTGGGAGTAGGTCGAGTTCTTCCCTTTGAAGTTGGGAGTTGGCCTCTTCGTTGTAGTGGATTACTCTGGGCGACCCTTCTTCTACCTCCATTGGGATCATTGCCTCCATTTCGGAAGCTAATCGGAAGGGTGACTCCTTTGTGGTGGAGTGTGGAGTTGTCCGATATGCCCATAGGACTTGTGGGAGCTCTTCGGCCCAGGCTCCCTTTGCATCTTGTAATCTCCATTTTAGCCGGCTAATATGACTTTGTTAGTAGCTTCTGCTTGTCCATTGGCCTGGGGGTGTTCTATGGATGTGAATTGGTGTTTTATGTTTAGATCGGCCACCAGCTTTCTGAAGCCTGCATCTGTAAATTGAGTGCCATAGTCTGTGGTTATAGAGTATGGAACCCCAAACCTTGCGACAATGTTTCTATATAGGAATTTTCGACTTCTTTGAGCAATGGCGTTAGCTAGGGGTTCTGCCTCGATCCATTTTGTGAAATAGTCTACCCCCACTATAAGGAATTTGACTTGTCCTGATCCTTGAGGGAAGGGTCCGAGAAGATCGAGTCCCTATTTTGCGAATGGCCAGGGTGAGGTTACGCTGATGAGATCTTCTGGCGGAGCGATGTGAAAGTTAGCATGTTTCTGACATGGTGGACATGTCTTCATGAATTTTGTTGCTTCTTTTTGTAAGATCGGCTAATAAAATCCAGCTCGGAGTACTTTCTTGGTGAGTGCTTGTGCCCCGAGATGGTTGCCACAGATGCCAGTGTACTTCTTCTAAAACTTCCTTTGTATTGGAA
This sequence comes from Arachis ipaensis, assembly GCF_000816755.2. NCBI lineage: Eukaryota > Viridiplantae > Streptophyta > Magnoliopsida > Fabales > Fabaceae > Arachis > Arachis ipaensis. The sequence continues at coordinate 62,351,995 of NC_029790.2, read as the reverse complement.
GTCGGCACGCATTTTAATAGTGGTGTTGAAACCCCTCTCTTGTATATAGTATTATGTATGATGGTGTAGTATTGTGCTTCCCGTTTTAACCTCTTTGCCTCCTTCTTATCTGTAGGGAGTGTTTCTGTTTTGAGGTAATTAATTATTGGAGTCATCCATCTTTGATCCAGACCTGTTATGGCTAGGACTTTTTCTTCTTCCGAGATTGACGGGTTCTGCAGCATCTCTTGGATGAGGCTTCTATTGTTGCCCCCTGGTTTGGTGCTGGCTAGTTTTGAGAGTGCATCAGCTCAGGCATTCTGTTCTCGGGATATGTGGCGGACCTCATATTCCCCGAGTTGTCCGAGCTGTTTCTTGGTTTTGTCCAAGTACTTTTTCATGGTGGGATCCTTGGCTTGGTAACTCCTTGTTATTTGTGAAGCGACCACTTGTGAGTCGCTGAAGATGATGAGCTTTTGAGCTCCAACCTCCTTAGCCAACTTCAAACCATCTAGTAGTGCCTCATACTCAGCTTGGTTATTTGAGGCAGGGAACCCGAATTTGAGGGAAAGTTTGATTTGGGTTCCCTGGTCACTTTCAATTATCACACCCGTGCCACTTCCAATTTTGTTTGAGGAACCGTCTACATAGAGATTCCATTCTGTAGGGATTTCTGTGGTGTCTGTAAATTCTGTAATGAAGTCGGCCAAATATTGCGATTTGATGGCTGTTCGAGCTTCATATTGAAGGTCGAATTTGGACAACTCGACTGCCCATTGTAAGATTCTTCCTGCTAAATCTGTTTTTTGTAGAATGCCTTTTATTGGCTGGTTGGTTCGAACCCTGATAATGTGGGCTTGGAAATATGGACGAAGTCGCCAAGATGTTAATATGAGAGCATAGACAAATTTTTCTATTTTTTGGTAGTTCAGTTCGGATCCTTATAGTGCCTTTGATAAACCCATATTTTATGATGTATTTTGTGCTCAATTTAAGTGATTTACTCAATCCTTCACCCACTTATTCATATAAATTGCATGGTTTTACTTTTCCTTCCTTACATTATGATATATGTGAAAACATGTTTTCTTATGCTTTAAAAATATTAATTTTTAATTATCCTTTATTACCATTCGATGCCGTGATTTGTGTGTTAAGTATTTTCAGGTTTCAAAGGGAATGAATGGCTTAGAGGACAGAAAGAAAACATACACAAATGGACGGAAAGCACAAAAATGGAGTTTTGAAGAAAAGGCAGCGATGCGAACGCATGGACGACGCGGCCGCATGCTTAGCGCGAAAAGGCATCGACGCGCACGCGTGACTGACGCGGACGCGTGCCTTGAGCAGAACGCAAATGATGTGTACGCGTGACCGACGCATACGCGTGACAAGGAAAACTCCCAGATGACGCGAACGCGTAACCCACGCGAACGCGTGACAGACGCCACGTACCAGAATCTGCAGAAAACGCCCCCAGCAATTTCTGGACCCTTTTTCGGCCCAATTCTGAATCCAGAAACACAGAATATAAGCCAGACAATGGAGAAAAAAATAACAACTTATCATACATTCACAATTCAGAATTTTAGATTTAGATGTAGTTTTTAGAGAGAGAAGTTCTCTCCTCTCTCTTAGGATTTAGGATTAGGATTCCTTTTAAAGGAATTAGGATTTCTTCTTCTCAATTTCCAGGTTTAATATTCCTTTTATTTATTTTCTCAATTTAATTTATGAACTCTTTATGTTTGGATTGATTTTCTTTTATTAATGCAATTTGAGGTATTTCAGAATTATGATTGCTTTCCTTTATTTATCTAAATAATTTAAATTTTTCCCTTTTGGCTTTGGTTGATTAATTGGTAACTCTTGAGTTGTCAAACTCATCGTGATTGATAATTGTTATCTTTGCTAATTGATTTAAATTCCTATAACTCTAGTCTTTCCTTAGGAGTTGACTAGGACTTTAGGTGTTAAATTGATTTATCCACTTGACTTACCTTCATAGTTAGAGGTTGACTTAGTGGGGAGCAAAATATAATTCTCATCACCATTAATAAGGATAACTAGGATAGGACTTCTAATTTTCATACCGTGCGAAGAGTTTTATTAGCTATTGATTTATTAATTCCTGCAATCTATTTTTCTCATTCAAACCTTTTTCAAAAACTCAAAAATACTGTTTTTCATAACCAATAATAAATCGTACTTCCCTGCAATTCCTTGAGATACGACCCGAGGTTTAAATACTTCGGTTATAAATTTTATTGGGTTTGCTTAAGTGACAACCAAAACTTTTGTACGAAAGGATTCTCTATTGGTTTAGAAACTCTACTTACAACACGATAATATTTGTGAAAATTCTTTACGAATAGAAATCAGATCATCAAAAATGGCGCCGTTGCCGGGGAATTGCAACTGTGTACCTTATTATTTGTTATTGTAAATATTTTCTTTTACCTGTTTATTTGTTTTTATTTTTAATTTTTATTATTTACTATGAATGCTCACCCCTCCCGCGTTGAGTTTGGTTCTAATATTGTTGAAGGGAATGGAAGCTATAGCAGGAATATGCATCAAGGTCAGAACAGTCAAAGATGGATGGAGCCACGAGGACTTGATGAACTCTTTAGGCAACAACACCCTCCACAGTACCACAGACGACGACCATTCTACAATGCATGCCAAGGCAATAGATATGGTGGATCCCCTGTAGTTACCAACAAGTCCCACCCTGTGCTATTGAACCACCCTTGCAACATAGCTTCGAACCACCATACTCACAAGTCCCCTACAACCAAACACCTACCTACGACCTTAATCCATATCCACCCCGACTCCAATCCAATTACTCCCAAGAACCACCACATTCTTATGATGAACTGTTCCTCCAAAATAATGATCCCTCATATCCACCCCAATCTCCAATGGATGACACCCTTCGTGTTCTTCTTCAAGGACAAGCGAAGATGCAAAGGGACATACTGGAACTCGTTACTACCTTAACCGGGGTAGTAAATAAATTAGCCTCCCAACATCTGAGCACTCAAAGTACTCCCATGGCTACATGTGGAAAATCCAAAGAAGAGCGTAGCATGAAGGAGACACTAGAAACTTCGGTGGACAATGAGGAGCATGGCTTTGTATTGGGGCAAGTGGAGGAAGCCATAATAGTTGCAGAGGAAGAAGTGGTTGAAGATTTAGGAGATGCTGAACATCCATGGGAATCAAGAACTGTAAAGGATTCCGCCGAGAAGTTCGAAATTGATGCCAAGGAGGATAGTGCACAACCCCCAAAGCAGGTATTTTATGAAGAACTGGACGGAATAACCCAAGACGCAAGTTTCCTTGATGATGATAATCACAAATCAGGTTCTCTTAGTAATGAACTTGCATCCGCAAGTGAATTCTTTGAGATAGAAGAATCTTCCCCGAGTGAATACGAAGATGATGCTGAGTTAGATTTTTCTCAACCTCCAACTTATGACTTGAGTGATAATGAGGAAGAAATCAAGGACTTTGATCAAGACATGGTTGAATTTGAAGAAGTTTGCAAAGAAGTGGAGGAATTAACAGAAGAATACAAGGGAGTAGAGCTTGCAGAACTACTGGAAACACTTACCCCAAGGCCATTACCGCCCAATACAAGCTTCAAATGGGTACAATCCTTAACCTTTATCTTTACTTTTCCAGTTGAATATGGTTTGCTTGAAACAGAGGGCCATCCTAGAGCTCTCTGCGGCTTTAAGAGTAAGAGGGAAATGGCTCGTACTCAGAGCTGGTCTGCAAGATTCAATAAGGTTCCATGCTTCAATTTGAAGTGCAATGATTGGTATCAAGTTCAATTGAACGGGTCTCGGAAGGTGTTTGGTCATCTTGGTGAGAATACAAATTACGTACCGTCCAGCTGGAAAAATATGGATCAAGGCAAAGACGGTTACAAAAACAAAGTTTGGAACCCCGGAATTCATTCTAACAATCAACATTCCTGGAGCCTAATCACTTGCTTTAACTTGCTTGAGGGCTTTACATGCCTAGTTTGGGACCCTAGAGGCTGTTGGCATTCCAAACACTGGTGGAGATTTTTGGATGAATTCAAGCACAAGCCACCATAGCAGGAAGCTCATCAAATGTCCAACTTAAGGACTTTAACTAAAAGTGCTAGGTGGGAGACAACCCACCATGGTATGATCGTTCCTTTTTCAATTTTATTTCGTTTTGTTTGTTTTTATATTATTTTATTTTCATTGAACCTGGATATTATTCATAGCATTTACATTAGCATTGCATATTGCATACTGCATAATTGCATAAAAAAAATCAACCCACGCGAGCGCGCAGGCCACGTGTGGGCATCGATTGGAAATTGGCGTAATGATCCAACGCCCAGAAAGTTGGGTTGGAATCGTGCGGCTGGCGTACGTTTAGCACAAATGGGCCCACGCGTCCGCGTCAACGACGCGAATGCGTCACTTACAATTCACACACACCACACGAAAGCATGGGCGATGCGTACGCGTCGCGTGAAAATCTTTGCCCCTATAGAGTGAACAGAGAGTTGAGCCAAAACGACGCTGGAATTGTGCGTCTAGCACAATTTACAGCGATGCGTTCACATATATCACGCGTTCGCGTCACGTACCTTTTACCTAATTCACGCGATCGCGTCAATGACGCCACCGCGTCAGTTCCCTTTTGCCCCTATTACGCGATCGCGTGCTCCACGCGTTCGCGTGGATTCAAATACACTAACCCCTACCCACGCGAACCCTAACCATTTCGCGTCCCCCAAACACCACCCCCAACCTCCTCTGCACTCTCTCCTCCTCTCCCCTGCCACCACCGCACCACCCTCACCAAGCCCCCATCACCATCGCCTACCAATCCTGCCACGCCACCCTCGCCCCGCCACCCGCCCAGAACCGCCGACCACCACCACAGCCCAATACCTTCACCCCCAATCTTCTTCCTCACCCCTCCCTTAAACCTAACCCAACACCACAAACACAACCCTCCATCACTGCCCCCATCCGAACCACCACCGTGCAACCGCCGTGCAGCCACCAGTGCCACTACCCCCCTCTCTGTCTCATATTCTGATCCTACCCACACCAAGTTCCACCGAACACCGTTCCCTTTACCAGTTCATTAGTTAGTTAGTTGCATATTTTTCAGATTCTGTTCAAATTAGGATAGTTAGAGATGCATGTTTGTAGTGGATTCTAGGTGGTTAGGTAGCTAGGATGTGGTTAGTGGATTTAGGCCAGATAATTGCGCCGTTCCTGCTACTTGTTTTCTCTATTTCGTGATTCTGATTTTGCTATGATGATCATATTGTTCATATATTGTTCTTCCATGTTTCATGTTGCTGTTACACTGTTCTTTCATGTTCATGATACTTGTGTCTCTTTGCAGCTGTAATTAATTTTATATGAACTGATTTTTCCTACTGTTTATTTCCCGGGAACACCCAATTTTAGCCGAAATACTGCCCAATTTTCTGTAAATTGTTCCATTTTTCCATTCATGTATTGGTTTTGGCAATTTTGAATTTTGCACTCCCTGGCTACAACCTAACCAATTCATGCATGCACGGGCTCGCATTATTATTCCTTTCGATTCCCTGGTTAATAAATTGCATTATTGATGATTTCATTCCCTGGACAACTCGACTGCCCATTGTAAGATTCTTCCTGCTAAATCTGTTTTTTGTAGAATGCCTTTTATTGGCTGGTTGGTTCGAACCCTGATAATGTGGGCTTGGAAATATGGACGAAGTCGCCGAGATGTTAATATGAGAGCATAGACAATTTTTTCTATTTTTTGGTAGTTCAGTTCGGATCCTTATAGTGCCTTTGATAAACCCATATTTTATGATGTATTTTGTGCTCAATTTAAGTGATTTACTCAATCCTTCACCCACTTATTCATATAAATTGCATGGTTTTACTTTTTCTTCCTTACTTTATGATATGTGAAAACATGTTTTCTTATGCTTTAAAAATATTAATTTTTAATTATCCTTTATTACCATTCGATGCCGTGATTTGTGTGTTAAGTATTTTCAGGTTTCATAGGGCATGAATCGCTTAGAGGACAGAAAGAAAACATACAAAAATGGAAGGAAAGCACAAAAATGGAGTTTTGAAGAAAAGGCAGCGATGCGAACGCATGGACGACGCGGCCGCATGCCTAGCGCGAAAAGGCATCGACACGCACGCATGACTGACGCGGACGCGTGCCTTGAGCAGAACGCAAATGACGCATACGCGTGACCGACGCGTACGTGTGACAAGGAAAACTCTCAGATGACGCGAACGCGTAACCCACGTGAACGCGTGACAGACGCCACGTACCAGAATCTGCAGAAAACGCCCCCAGCGCTTTCTAGTCCCTTTTTCGGCCCAATTCTGAATCCAGAAACATAGAATATAAGCCAGAGAAATGGAGAAAAAAACAACAACTTATCATACATTCACAATTCAGAATTTTAGATTTAGATGTAGTTTTTAGAGAGAGAGGTTCTCTCCTCTCTCTTAGGATTTAGGATTAGGATTCCTCTTAAAGGAATTAGGATTTCTTCTTCTCAATTTCCAGGTTTAATATTCCTTTTATTTATTTTCTCAATTTAGTTTATGAACTCTTTATGTTTGGATTGATTTTCTTTTATTAATGCAATTTGAGGTATTTCAGAATTATGATTGCTTTCTTTTATTTATCTAAATAATTTAGATTTTTTCCTTTTGGCTTTGGTTGATTAATTGGTAACTCTTGAGTTGTCAAACTCATCGTGATTGATAATTGTTATCTTTGCTGATTTATTTAAATTCCAAATTCCCTAGTCATTTCTTAGGAATTGACTAGGACCTGAGGAATCAAATTGATTCATCCACTTAACTTACCTTCATAGCTAGAGGTTAACAAAGTGAGAGAAAAATCCAATTCTCATCACAATTGATAAGGATAACTTCATACTGTGCCAAGAGTTTTATTAGCTATTGATTTATTAATTCCTGCAATCTATTTTTCTCATTCAAACCTTTTTCAAAAACCCAAAAATACTGTTTTCCATAACCAATAATAAATCATACTTCCCTGCAATTCCTTGAGGTATGACCCGAGGTTTAAATACTTCGATTATAAATTTTATTGGGTTTGCTTAAGTGACAACCAAAACTTTCGTACGAAAGGATTCTCTGTTGGTTTAGAAACTATACTTACAATGCGATAATATTTGTGAAAATTCTTTACCGATAGAAATCAGATCGTCAGCCTTGCTGATGAAGTATACAGGTTGTTGCCCACTGTCGTCATCTCGGACCAGTGCTGAGGCTACTGCCTGACTTCCTACTACGAGGTATAATATAAGTGGTTCTCCTTCCCGTGGCCGAGTTAGGATAGGTTGTTGTCCCAGGAATCTTTTGAAATCTTGGAAGGCCTGCTCGCACTCCGTTGTCCATTTGAACCTATTGCCTTTCCTTAGAGTAGCATAGAAGGGGAGAGATCTTATTGCTGATTCGGCTAGGAACCTCGACAAGGCTGCCAATCTTCCATTGAGTTGTTGTACCTCTTTGACACAAGTCGGGCTCTTCATGTCGAGTATGGCCCGGTATTTATCCGGATTTGCCTCAATTCCTCTTTGTGTGAGCATAAAACCCAAGAATTTGCCAGCTTCTACTACGAAAGTGCATTTTGCAGGGTTAAGCCGTATGCCATGTCTTCTTATAGTGTCGAATACTTAGGTGAGGTCTGACAGTAACGCCTCTTCACTTTGTGTTTTTATTAACATGTTGTCCACGTAGACTTCCATGATTTTCCCGATGTGGTCTGCAAAGACCTTATTCATTAATCTTTGATAAGTAGCTCCTGCGTTTTTGAGTCCGAAAGGCATGACGACGTAATAGTAGTTTCCTTTTGGGGTTAAGAATGAAGTTTTTTCTTGATCAAGTGGGTACATCGGGATTTGATTGTATCTTGAGTAGGCGTCCATGAATGAGAGGTATTTGTATCTGGAGGAGGCATCCACCAGATCATCGATACTTGGGAGTGGATATGGATCCTTTGTGCAGGCTTTGTTGAGATCAGTGTAGTCGGTGCACATCCGCCATTTCCCATTTGATTTTTTCACCAGGACGACGTTAGTTAGCCATAGTGGGTACTTGACTTCTCTTATGAATCCTGCCTCCAGTAGAGCTTGTACCTGCTCTTCCATAGCTTGGGATCATTCTGGTCTGAGCCTTCTATGCCTCTGCTGTACTGGCCGAGATCCTGGGTAAACTGCCAGCTTATGGCACATTAACTTAGGGTCTATGCCCGACATGTCTGCAGCCTTCCATGTGAAGAGGTCAACATTATCTCGTAAGAACTGTATGAGTGATTCTTTTATGTCTCCTGTTAAGATCGTGCCGATATTGGTTGTTTTGTCTGGGACATCTCTGATCTGGACTTTTTCTACTTCACCTTCGGGTTGTGGACGGAGTTCTTCCCGCCCTCGAACTCCACCAAGTTTGATGGTGTGGAATTCTTCTCCTCTGCCTCTGAGGTTTAGACTTTCGTTATAACAGCGGTGCGCCGTCTTCTGATCTGCTTTTATTGTAGCTGTTCCTTCTGTGGTTGGGAATTTCATGCACAGGTGTGGAGTCGAGACTACTGCGCCGAGCTGATTTAACGTTGTTCGACCTATTAAGGCATTGTAGGCTGAACTTACGTCGACCACGATGTAGTCTATATTGAGTGTCCTTGACCGGTTTCCTTTTCCAAAGGTCGTGTGTAATGAGATGTACCCAAGTGGTTGGATTGGGGTGTCTCCTAGCCCGAACAGGCTGTTCGGATATGCTCTGAGTTCTTTTTCTTCCAGGCCGAGTTTGTCGAAGGCAGTTTTGAACAAGATGTCGTCCGAGCTTCCTTGGTCTACCAGTGTCTGGCAGAGATTTGCGTTGGCCAATATGATAGTGATGACCATGGGATCGTCATGTCCCGAGATGATGCCAGCTGCGTCCTCTTTAGTAAAAGTGATTGTGGGGATGTCGGGTGCTTCCTCTCTTCCCTCGACATGATATACATCTTTAAGATGTCTTTTGTGAGATAATTTTGAGATTTCTCCCCCAAAAATCCTCCGTGTATCATGTGGACATGTCTGTCCGGGGTACGAGGTGGTCGTTCAGTTCGTCCGACATCTTCATCCCTTCTTCTTTTTCTTGGTTCCTCAGCTCGACTGGCTAAGTACCGATCTAATTTTTCCTCTTTTACTAATTTCTCTATGACATTTTTTAAGTCAAAATATTTGTTGGTGGAATGTCCGTAGATTCGATAGTATTCACAATATTCACCCCGATTTCCTCATCCTTTTTTGCTTTTGAGTGGTCGAGCTGGGTGTATCTTTTCAGTATGGCATACTTCTCGGTAGACATCTACGAGAGATACCCAAAGAAGGGTGTAATTGTGGTATTTCTTGATCTTTTCTCCATGCTAATCTTCTTTTTTCTTGGACTCTTTATCATTATCTTGGGAGGAGTAAGAGAATCCGGATTTCGAGGTCTCTCCTAGTCGAGAGTTTTCCTCCATGTTGATGTACTTCTCTACTCGTTCTTGCACTTCGTTCAGAGATGTGGGATGTTTTTTCGACATAGAGTGGATAAAATGTCCCTCTCGCAAGCCATTGATGAGACCCATACTGGCGGCCTCTGTTGGTAGATTTTGTATGTCCAGACATGCTTTGTTGAATCTTTCCATGTAGCTGCGGAGACTTTCCCGATCTCCTTGCTTGATTCCTAATAGACTTGGGGCGTGTTTAACTTTGTCTTTTTGGATGGAAAATCTAGCTAGAAACTTCTCGGCTAAGTCATCGAAGCTTGAGATGGACCTAGGAGATAGATTGTCGAACCATTTAATTGCTGTCTTTGTTAAAGTAGTCGAGAAGGCTTTGCAGCGAACTGCATCTGAGGCGTCAGTGAGGTACATTCTGCTTCTGAAATTACTGAGATGATGGCTGGGATCTGCTGTGCCATCGTATAAAGTCATGTCGGGAAGTTTGAAGTCTTTTAGGATTTTGGTCCTCATGATTTCTTTGGTGAATGGGTCTTGGTCCTTACGGGGGCCATCTTCGTGGCCGGATCGAGTAGTTTTGGCCTTGAGATCTGCTTCGAGTTTTAGGAGCTTGTCTTCTAACTCGCGACGTCGCCTAACTTCCCTTCGTAGGTCTCTCTCAGCTTCTCGTTGATGCTCCACCTCTTTCTCAAGTTGTTTTAGGCGGTCTTGAAGTGCTTCCATAGCTTCCGTGTTTGGCGAATTCTTGTCTTTGTTAGGTTGAAGAGTATCTTTTGGTGTAGTATCTGCATTTTTGTTCAGCGTCCTGTCTTCCAGATTAGAGTTGTGGTCGTTGTCAAGGTTGTCCGCCATGGTAATAGGATGACTTCTAGGTTCCCCGGCAACGGCGCCAATGTTCTGAGGGTTACCTGAAACTGTAGGTCGATCTCAGACGAGATTTTCTGTGCTGGTCAGAGCTGACGTGTCCGACTGGTGGGTGGTGGCCGGAGCGATCGCATCCGACTTGTTGGACTGGTGGTGATGCTGATCCTTTGTCACTGGAGGGTGGTGGTACCTGTAAGGGACTCAGATGCTTAAGTTAGCAAGGGTATTAAGCAGGTATTTAGTAGAATCAGAATATGAGTTATACATGGGTGCTCCAGTGTATTTATAATGGTGTGGAGTGACTTTCCTGGAGATAAGATAGTTACTATCTTATCTTATCTTATCTTTAAGTGAGGTCCTCTTATCTTCTGGGGAACCACCCTTATCTTTCTAGGTTTTAACTGCCTTTAGATTGGCCTGTCCCCCTTCGTTTGGGCCTTCTTGGGCCTCTGTAGTGATTGGGCCGAACTCTTTGAGAAGAGGTCGGGTAATTCGGACCTGAAGAGGTCGGTCGACTTGTCGCCAAACATCCCGGGTCGGACAGCTTGACCCAGGGTATAAACAACATCAATCTCCAACTTGGCAACCCTGGCGTCCAGCTCATCCTTTAGACCTTTCATCCCATTAAATTCAGCCTGGGCATCCTCTAGAAAAGCCTTGGTAGCACGGACAGAGGACTCCTTAACAACCCTAGATAAGGCCGCACCAACATTGGCCATCCAAATACTGTTGTTCGTTATAAAGTCAAGGTGACGAAGGATGGAGACGTCGTCCACAGGAACCTCACCATGTGGAGCACTCAATTCAATGGCAAAGGCCACACCATCAAATTCTTTGTCATCAAGATTATACGTCCCAACAGTTTTTTGGCGCTTAGAAGGCGGGCTAGCAGCATTAGGAGAGGAGGCAGGGCCAGAAGTCGCCTGAGATGGATCATATGGAACTATCCGAACTCTAGGGATCGGGATGATCTTTCTCGGGCCCTGAGAGTCAGAAGTCGGCTTCTTCGGGGACACTTGAAAAGACCCTTTCCCCCGAGGTCTTCGCTGTCAGGTTTTGGGCAGCTGTCGCCTTTTTGGCCCTCCGAAAGGCCTTCATGGAAGAATAAGTTACAACAGCAGAAAAGAAAACAATAGAAGAAAACTATTTGGAAAAAGTCGGACGCTACCTAATTCGGCATGGAGGAGGGAGGGATCTCCTAGAAATCTCTTTGTGTCCAGATGAGGAGGTTCCCCCAGTGCTCCTTTAGAACACCCACAAAGGCTTGTTCTACTTCATCCAAACTCTCCCAAGAATACTTGGGAGCTACTATATCTTTTTGCCAACATAAAGAAAGGTTGGCTCGTCGTTCTCATCTAAAAAGAAAGGTGGGGCATTCTCGACAGCTCGGACCTTAAAGTAATAGTTCTTAAAATCCTGAAAAGACTCATCAAACATAGAAAATACCTTTTTTCCCTGGGTAGCTCGGAATGAGATCCATGAAGCCTTTTTCTTGGCTACTCCAGGCTTGGTCAACACAAACAGGTAAAGCAAGAGAGATATGGTAGGTCGAATACCTAGCTCCTGTCACAACAGCTGAAAAATCTTAATGAGGGCCCAAGAGTTCGGATGAAGCTGGGAAGGGGCCACATTACAAGTCCATAAGAGGTCGGTCTCAAAAGCAGTAAAAGGGATGGTGATATTCAGCTGACTAAAGAAATACTCATAAGCATAGAAGAAGGGGCGTTCTCCCTGAGTTAAGGGAGGGAAACTAACCCTCTCCTCACGATCGGGCAACAATAATTCGTAATTCTTTTCATCGTCTCTATTGCTACAGATCCTATGGAACCTCCTAAGCCTCTCACAGTACTTCGAATCAGCCACAGTAACACACATCAGGATTATAGAGTCCAGCCAGTCGGCCATGCTAGCAGGGATTTTGGTGGACATCTCAATAATATTCCTACGGGTAGACATATAGCAATTACACCTACAGTAAGAAAAAAAAAGAGGTCACTACCAAACAACTTGGACAGTAAGAGAATGACAGAGAAATAATCAACAAGTCTCAGATATGGCAGCAAAAGGGAATCCCAGGACTCACAAAGAACAGAGGATCAACACCAAAAGTCCAGGGGCACCCTTTGGAGGCAATAATAGAACAGCACCCAGAAAAGGAAACAACACCACAATCAGAACCCTAACCCTCTAAAACAAAAGAAAATACAAGAGAGTTTCAACCTAACACTACAAGATTAATATTGATTTGAGGGAGTATTTTGGTGGAGGTTTTAAAAACCTCCACAATAAATTTTATTTATGGCAATTTAAAAAACCTCCACTAATAATTAATTAAAATTAAATTTTGAAATAAAACCTAATTTTTCCTATTTTCCAAAATTGAGAGACTGTGTTAGCTGAGAGCATGAGACTGAGTTAGATGAGAGAAAACCCTGCCGTGTAATTTTTAGGGTTCTACCACCATTGTTGCTGCCACAGTGGAGTTTCTGCCGCCGTGTCGTGGTAGAACGCTTCTAGATCGAGCCACCACCGCCGTGACTGCACATAAAGCTTCTTCTTCGACGCAACTTTCTCTCCCTCCATATTTCTCCTTCGAGCTGCTGGTGGTACTTCTTCTTCGCTATTAATTTGTTGATATCTCTTCTCTATTAATAAATATCATTTTATTTTGAAGAATTTCATTTGCCTCTTTACGTTTCTCTGCTTCTTTGTTATTTTGGATTTGATTATTTGCTATGATCATGTTTCTCTATCTCCCTTTCTAATTGTGAATTATAATTACTTGATTAATTAATTGTTCTCTTGTCCTATTAATTGACATTTTGATCTATTCCTGAAGATACAAATTAATTTTTCATTTTTCAGAATATATTTCAGAGTATATTGTAAACCAAAAGTTCTCTGGGATGCCAAGCATGAGGTTGGTTCTCGTCTGTTGTTTTCTTTCTTTGTTGATTTAATGTGTTCTTATCTCTTGCCTTTTTTGTAACTTCTGAAGACTGTTTTGGTGTTGCTTTGTTCAAAGGAAAATGACATGATATTTTGCTAAAAATGTGCTAGAGAGCATAAACTACGAATTCTGTGCATAGATCTACATTTAGGCTAAGTTATGTCTTCTTGTATCATTGATGCACCGTCTTAGTTACTTGATTTACCCATTTTGTAAGAAAATCTCTCTCTCTCTCTCTTAATTTCTTTATTGGTTATTGTGTTTGATTTCTGGTCGGAAGTTTATTTTACTGGGAAATAATCCTGATATATGCAGTAGAGAAAAGAAAATCTGCCTAATTATTTTGATCATAAAAGATTTTATTTTAAATAACCCCAAGAAGTGAAGGGTTGGAAGGTGATGAGGATCAGCCAAAGTGAAACATTCACCAGCCAAGTACTTTGATTTAGAGAGCCTCTTCTCATAGATTCCAAGAACACAACTAAGCTTTGATTCATTTTCTTCAACAACTTTTTGGGTCTGTTGGGATGCCAAAGAGTGGCTTAACATGAAGCTCCCATATAAGCTTTGGAGCTACTTGATCATATTGATGAGCTTCAACTTCAAGCAATACAGTGATTATAGCCATCTTCTTTAAATCATTGGTTACTATTAGGTGAGTCCCCTTATCAGCATATTCATGTGCAATGTATTTTGCTATTGCCTTTGATTCTGCATATATATCTCAATTTGGTTACTTTAATTTCAATGAATAATTATATATAACAAGGATTTAATTAGGTTTATGTGGATATATAATTAAGGAAAAATTTTTAGAGCTAGTAAAATTTACCATTTAAGGGCATTTTTGGTATTTCAAACATGGATTAAGTTTCAAATTACATTGTCTCAGTTGGTAAACTCAAAATGTAATAGGCACAATGCTTTTTGTAACATTTCCTGCCAGAAAATCACAATAGGAATCTATTAACAGCTTACATGATTGCTCTGCTTCTTGTAAGCCAAAGGAGATTTCCTCTACTCACAAAAAACTTTCTGTGCAGCATACAAAAAGTCTAGAGGGTCCTCATCTGGTGTTAAATTATGAGCACAAAATATCTAAAGCTGCTGCATTTGGTAAACATTTAAAAGGACCCCATCTTTCATCAGCAAGTTTTCAAATTGACATCCCCAATTTTGTACACTGGCAATGCATTTGCATCTGAATTTGATATTCTTAACGAGGGTCCTCCAAAAGAAACTTATGTGGTTGATGATGCTGGAGTGCTTAGCAGAGTAACAAGGTATGATTTGAAGCGCTTGTTATCTGATTTGGAATCAAGGAAGAATTTCCACATCAACTTTGTCACTGTTAGGAAACTCACAGTTAGTTATAATTTACTACAATTATATGTTTTTAATTTTATTTTTTTATTTAAATGCACTTGATATCATGTTATTTTACTTGAAGTTGACAGAATGTGAAAGATTAAACAAATTATTATCATGATGTGCTGTGAAAGATTAAGCAAGTTCAATGCATGCTCTAGGAACATTCACAACCACACAATTTTTTTGTTTTATATAATTGTTAGAATCCTTTCCTTTAATTTTTAAGAATGACAAGTTGAAGGTAGAAGATAGTTAACAAATAACCACATCTAACAAGTTGAATCTTCACTTTAACTATTGTGATGTGTCATTTGGCACTTGTTAGTGAGTTAAACAAATTTCCCAAAGATATTGTTTTTAATGTATTATGAATACTTAATTTGATTCACAAGAAAAATAGCAAAGGGAGAAAAAAAAGAAGAAAAAATTGTACAGATAGAACATTTCGGACTGCAAATGTGAATAGAGTCTGGTAAGAAATATTACTGATCATGTTCATTTCAGAAACAACTTTTGCTGAGATTAATTTCTGGAATTTCACTCGTGAATAAACCACTCTTGCTTGTGATGGTATTGCTATATCTCCATTGTAGAGCTACTATTATTACAAATAAATTGTTTGTGCTATTTGCACTAAAGTTGTATACTTGTATGCTATTTTAATGCTGACTAATGTGCACAATTTGATTCAGGCGGCTTTTTAACCAATGCACTACTTTTTTCCGAAAATTAATCCTAAAATATCACTTTTTGGAATCTAATTACCTATGTGCCACTTTTGTTTACATTATTATAATTAATTATAATTAAAAATAAAATAACAAATCAGTTATCATTTTAGCAAAATAGTGGTATATAGATAATTAGTTTTAAAAGTGTATTTTGATAATAAATTTTAAAAAAGATGGCATGTTAGCAAAAAAGCTAATTCAAATTAATGCGTAAAATATATACGTATATGTGAATGCAATCCACCAATGCATGATATTTATTTAGCTTCTAATTATTCTCTTTCATTTCTTTATTTTTATTTTACAAATTAAACTTATTCATAGATTTAATTTCTGGTTTTATTAGGCATTTGCTTGGGTTTCTTCTGTTTCTGGGATTAAAGTGGGTACTGATTTTTCTCTCACCAGTTTCTTGCTATTGCTTTTGAACAAGCGCTTATTGAGGTAAGATCATAATTATATCCTGTTTTGTTTTAAATATGTTAGAAGTCTATTATAGCTTGTAGTTTATTATGTTAGAAGTCCCATATATATTTTTTAGTAGTGCACATGTCTAATAACTATTTTTTCCTACTTGAAGTTTAACTAGCAACAATGAATAAATCTTGGATTGCTAAGCCACGAAACTTAGATGAATATATAGTTGGTCTAGAAAACTTCTTGGATTTTGCATTTCAACATGGAGCAATTGAGAATACTAAAATAATATGTCCGTGTCCAAGTTGTGGGTTTCGCAAATGACATGCTCGAAAAGATGTTAGAGATCATTTACTTTACAAACCATTTCCTAAGAATTATGTTGTATGAAACTTTCATGGCGAGAAAGAAGTAACCGAATTCTCAACAAGTGCACATGTCATGCGCGAGACATTGGCAACTGAACATCCCCTAGATAACATGGTAAATGATGATTTCAGGATACATATGGATCAAGAGAGTGGTAAGGATTCAGGCATGGAAGATTTTGTAAACGATGAGCCAAGAGAAAATCATAGAGACTTTGATGAGTTTCTCAAGGAAGGCAATCAAAAGCTACAGGAAGGAAGCGACTTCACAAAGCTAGAATTCATAGTCAAATTGTATCATATTAAAGTCTTGTGTAGACTAAGTGACAAGGCCATTACTATGATACTTGAGTTGGTGAGGGATGCTTTTAGTTGTGTGAATTTGCCTACGACTTTTGATCAGGCAAAGAAACTAATTTGAAAACTAAGACTTGACTATGTTAAGATAGATGCTTGCCCCAATGATTGTATGTTGTTCGAGGATGAAGACCCAAACAACATCCAACAAACATGCAGTCATTGTGGTGCTTCTAGGTGGAATTCTAAGAAGAAGAAGAAGAAGAAAAAGCAAGCTGCCAAGGTTTTGAGATACTTTCCGTTGAAACCAAGGTTGCAAAGATTGTTCATGTATCGTAAAACTGCAGAGCATATGTTATGGCATGCAACAATGAAAGGAGAAAATGACAAAATGGTGCATCCAAGGGATGGTGAGGCGTGGAAGTCTTTTGATTTGACACACAGAGAGTTTGGATTGCAACCTAGAAATGTTCGTTTGTGCACTTGCTGGTTAGTTATGCGGAGTTGTGACAAAGTGTGATTCACGCTTGAGAGCTCCAAGTCCTTTGGCACCATTGTTGATGATCACAATTTTGTGCACCAATGGTCTATCCTAGGAATCTTCTATGATGAACTATCTGAGATGTCCAAGATGTCCTTGGACCATTCTGCTAGTGGATCACTCCACTTGAAGAAAATGCCTGAAGAGGCATAGGAACTCATTGAAATAGTTGCAAATAACCAGTTCATGTACACTTCTGAGAGAAACCCTGTGAACAATGGGGTAGCTCAGAAGAAAAGAGTCCTGAAAGTTGACACTCTGAATGCTATATTGGCTCAGAACAAGGTCTTGACCCAACATGTCAATCTGATCTCTCAGTATTTGACTGGAATGCAAGCTGCAACTAGTAGCACACAAGACACCTCCTATGATGAAAATGCCTATGATCTAGATTAATCCATGATGGAAAGTTGAATTACATGGGATAACCCTATGGAAATACCTACAACTCCTCATAGAGGAATCATCCTAACCTCTCATGGAAGGATCAACAGAAGCCTTAGCAAGGCTTCAACAATAATCAAGGTGGAAGAACCTAGAATAAGTTTAACAATAGACCACCATTCCTTTCTTCTCAAAAAAACATGGAAACTTTTAAACAAAGCCTTTCTGACTTAGCAACCATAGTCTCTGAACTCTCTAACACCATTCATAATTTCATAACAAAAACTAGGTCCTCCATCAGAAATCTGGAGGTACAAGTTGGTCAGTGGTGCGTAAAATTACACTTCGCACAACTGAACCAGCAAGTGCACTGGGTCGTCCAAGTAATACCTGAGTGAGTCAGGGTCGATCCCACGAGGATTGTGATTTAAAGCAAGTTATGGTTATCTTGTAAATCTTAGTCAGGCAGATAGGAAAGTTGATTGTTTGTTTAAAGTGCATAAAAGTAAAATAAATAAAATGTTACTCGGTTGATGGTTAAGGCTTGGAGATGATTTGCTCTTCTGGATTAATCCGGTCTTATTGTCTACTCCAACTGTGAATGATTTCTTCTATGGCAGGATGTATGTGATCAACGCCTTTCTTAAGGGATCGCCAATGCTCCTCCAGATCTGAACCCCAGGGTTAGTGTGGATCTAGTCTGATTGAGGGTGAAGCTCCTGCACTTCATTCTCCTTAGTGATCCTACTCAAAACGCCACAGACAAGGTCGAATCTTCCAGATCAGAGAATGCTGTGCCTTTAGTTCTAGCCTCTACCACAAATACTCTAATCTCCCCATACCTCGGCTGAACTTGTGTCTCGAGAAGTCCCCAACGAAGTCGTGGATTAGCCGTCTAAGAGATGTATAATCAAGCTAGTGGTTCATCATTGTCCGATGAAGAACTCACTCTGAACCCATGTAGAATGAGATAACCTTGTGCCGGTTTAACGCATTCATGATGACAAAGAACGAATACACATCTTAGAATAGAGAATCAAACACGTATTGAGATAGAATAGTAGTACTTTCTTAATCCATAAAACTCAGCACATCTCCTCCCCTTAACCTAAGAGGTTCAGAAACTCATACTGATAGAAAATACAACGTGGAATTCGAAAATATCCTAGAGGTCTCTAAAAGATGTAAAAGTTCTGAAATAAATACTAGACTAATGACTAAGGATTACATAAGAAGGGTAAAACAGTTTTTTAGTGCTAAAATCTACTTATGGGACCCACTTGGTGAGTGTTTGTGCTGAGCTTTATTGAGATCCACGTACTAGGAGGCCTCTAGGGCATTGAACGCTGTCTAGGGGGTGCTTCTTGGGTGTTGGACGCTGGTCTCTTGTCCTTTGGGCGTTGGACGCTAGAATAGGGCAGGAGGCTGGCATTGAACTCCAGTTTTGAGCCTTCAATTCTGAAATAAAGTATGAACTATTATACATTTCTGGAAAGCTCTGGATGTTAGATTTCCAGTGCCGTTAAGTATGGTCCATTTGGACTTCCATAGCTCCATAAGAGCTCTTTCGAGTGCAAGGAGGTCAGATCTGGATAGCATCAGCAGTGCTTTCTCTATCTCTGAATCAGACTTTTGCTCTAGCTCCTCAATTTTAGCCAGAAAATACCTGAAATTGCATAAAAATACACAAACTCAAAGTAAAATCCAAAAATGTGAATTTTGCACTAAAACCTATGAAAACTTAATAAAACTTAAACAAAACATACTAAAAACTATATGAAAATAATGGCAAAAAGCATATAAAATATCCGCTCATCAGAACACCAAACTTAAACTGTTGCTTGTCCCCAAGCTACTAAAATAAAGTAGGATAGAAAGAAGAGTAAGATACAATAAATCTCAGAGTTTTCAATGAAGCTCAGTTTCAATTAGATGAGCGGGACTTAGTAGCTTTTTGCTTTCGAATAGTTTTGGCATCTTACTATCCATTGAAACTCAGAAGTGTTGGTCTCTTTAGGAACTTAGAATCCAGATGATATTATTGACTCTCCTAGTTTAGTTCTTTTTTATTCTTGAACACAGCTTTTAGAGTCTTGGACGTGGCCCTAAGTACTTTGTTTTCTAGTATTACCACCGGATACATAAATGCCACAGACACTTAACTGGGTGAACCCTTTCGGATTGTGATTCAGCTTTGCTAAATCCCCAGATTGGGGTGTCCAGAGTTCTTAAGCACACTCTTTTTTGCTTTGGATCGTTACTTTAACTGCTCAGTCTCAAGCTTTTTACTTGACATTTTCACACCACAAGCATATAGTTAGGGACACTTTTCAATTGAAGTGCTTAAGCCAAGATTTTACTCCTTTTAGGCCCTCCTAACCATTGATGCTCAAAGCCTTGGATCCTTTTACCCTTGACTTTTGGTTTAAAGGGTTATTGGCTTTTTGCTCTTGCCTTTTGGTTTAAAGAGCTATTGGCTTTTTTTGCTTTTTGTTTCTTTTTTTTTTTGCATGCAATTATTTTTTTTCTTTTTATTGCATCTTACTTTTTGCTGCTTTTTCTTGCTTCAAGAATTAATTTTTGAAATTTTCAGATTATCAATAATACTTTTTCTTTTTCATCATTCTTTCAAGAGCCAACATTCTAAAATTCCAACTTTAAATATGCACTATTTATTCATAAATTCAGAAAATAAAAGTAATGCCACCACATCAAGATAATTGAACTATTCTTATTATAGAAATCGAAATTCATGTATCTCTCAATTCTTTTCAAATAAAATTTTCTTTTAAGTAAGGTGAGAGATATATGGAATATTTTATAGCTTTAAGACATAGATAGAAAATGATCATGCAATAAAAACAAGAGAACAGATAATAAAACATAATAGAAAACAAAAGAAAAAAACATAAGATAAGGGAGTTAAGAGAACGAATCCACCTCATTGATGGCGGCTACTAATCCTCCTTGAGGATCCAATGTAGTGCTTGATCTCTTCAATGTCGCGCCCATGTCTCTATTGTTCTTCCCTCATATACCTTTGATCTTCTCTTATTTCATTGAGGATGTGGGAATGCTCTTGATGCTCCATCCTCAATTGCTCCATATTAGTGTTCAATTCTCCAAGAGAAGTATGCAACTGGTTCCAATAGCCTTGAGGAGGAAATTGCATCCCTTGAGGTATCTCAGGGATTTCTCGCTGAGGCGGCTGCACAGGCTCACGTGCATGCTCTCTAGTTTGCTCCATCCTCTTCTTAGTGATGTGTTTGTCCTCCTCAATGAAGATGTCTCCCTCTATGACAATTCCAGTTGAATTGCATAGGTGACAAATAAGGTGAGGCAATGCCAACCTTGCTTGGGTGGAAGGCTTCTCAGCTATCTTATACAGCTCTTGAGGTATCACTTCATGTACTTCCACCTCACTCCCAAGCGTGATGAAATGGATCATGATGGCTCTGTCAATGGTCACTCCCAATCTAATTGCTGGTAGGGATGATAGAGCGTTGCATGAATTCCAACCTTCCTCTAGCTAAGGGCTTGAGGTCAAGCCTTCTTAGTTGAATAGGCTTGCCTTGGGAATCCCTTTTCCATTGTGCTCCTTCTTAGTTGAATAGCACTTGATCCAATATTTGATCAAAGTTGGCTCTTCTAGTGTAAGGATGTGGGTCTCCTTGCATCAAAGGCAAGTTGAACGCCAACCTCACACTTTTCGGACTAAATTCCAAGATTCTCCCTCGGACCATGGTGCTCCAATTCTTGGGATTTGGGTTCACACTAATGTCATGGTTTTTTGTGACCCATGCATTAGCATAGAACTCTTGCACCATTAAGATCCCAACCTCTTGGATGAGATTGGTTAGGACTTCCCAACTTCTTCTCCAGATCTCTCTTCGGATTTCCGGATACTCATTATTCTTAAGCTAAAAGGGACCTTATGGATCACCTTCTTCTCTGCCACTACTTCATAGAAGTGGTCTTGGTGGGCTTTGGTGATGAATCTCTCCATCTCCCAAGATTCGGAGGTGGCGGCTACGGCCTTTCCTTTCCTCTTTGCAGAGGATTCTCTGACCTTGGGTGCCATAAGTGGTAATGGAAAGCAAAAAGTAATGCTTTTCCCACACCAAATTTAAAAGTGTTGCTCGTCCTCGAGAAAAAATAAATAAAAAAGAAGAATGGAGTAGAAAGCAATTCAGCCAAGGGGGCTTTGATGTGTATGTAAGGTGTGTGTAACAAGGGTATTTATAGGAGTGGGCTAGGGTTTATAGGGAAGAGTGTATGGGAAAGTGTGAAAAGGAAGAGGGAAGAAGTGGGGTAGGTAAAGATGCTGTGGGACCCACTGGCCCTGAGAGGCTAGAAAATTCAGATTCCCTACCTTCTACATGGGCGTTGAACGCCCAGCATTATGCTCTTGACTGGCGTTCAAGGCCAGCTTTGCTGCCATTTGGGGCGTTGAATGCCCAGCCAGTGCTCCCTGGCTGGCGTTCAACGCCAGTAAGTCTGCTAATTTGGGTGTTGAATGCCCAACCAGTGCTCCCTAGCTGGCGTTCAACGCCAGCAAGACACTCCATCCAGAGTGTTCTATTTTCATTGCTGAATCTTTCTATTTCTATTCTGACTGCTGCACATGATCATGAACCTAAAGAAAATAAATTCAAAGAAAAATATAAACAATAACTATGGTTGGGTTGCCTCCCAACAAGTGCTTCTTTAATGTCACTAGCTTGACGGTTAGCTCCTTACGGAGATGGATATTGGCACAAAATGTATGTGATATGACTGGCTTCTTGGTGAAGACAACTCTCATGCCAGGTGAGAGATCTTCAGTGGGGACTTTCTTGTCCCTCCAGCCTTTAGGTACTTTCTTCTTAGTACCTTTGTTCTCAGTTCTTGTTCGTGGCTGCCCAACATTAAACTTTGAATTGGTGTTTTGGGGCTTAGTAAAGCTTTGCACTGAAAGAGATGGTTGGAACACTAAGTGTTGCACAATTATCTCTCTTTTTTCAGAGGGAGAGTTAGGGTGAGCCATTTTAAACAAGATGTGATCCTCCTCTAGTTATAGAATCAGTTCTCCTTTAGTTACATCAATGATAGCATTGGCAGTGGCTAGGAAAGGTCTTTCAAGGATGATGGATTCATCCTCATCTTCTCTAGTATCTAGAATTATGAAGTTTGTAGGGATGTAAAGGTCTTCAACTTTCACTAAGACATCCTCTACTAGGCCATATGCTTTCTTCATTGACTTGTCTGCCATCTCTAGTGAGATATTTGCAGTTTGTACCTCAAAGATTCCTAACTTCTCCATTACAGAGAGTAGCATGAGGTTTATGCTTGACCCTAGGTCACACAGAGCCTTCTCAAAGGTCATGGTACCTTTAATTAGGAAGCGTCCGGGATCCGGACGCTTTTGAGGTAGCTTCTGTTGAACCAAAGCATTGAGTTCTTTGGTGAGCACTGGAGGTTCTTCCTCCAAAGGTTTTGTACCAAACATCTTGGCATTTAGCTTCATAAGAGCTCCTAGGTACCGAGCAACTTGCTCTTCCCTAATGTCCTCATCCTCATCTGAGGATGAATATTCATCAGAACTCATGCACTATAAGAGTGCATGCAAGGGAACCTCTATGGTCTCTACATGAGCCTTGGCTTCTTTTAATTCCTGGATAGGAATTTCTTCAGTGGATGCTTGATAAACCCCAATTTTGTGGTTTATCTTGTGCTTAATTTAGGAGATTTTATCAACTTTTCTCATATTTATTCATTGAAATAACATGGTTTTGTAATTCTCCCTTAATTTGTGCTTAAGTGTAAAAAAATGCTTTTTAGGCCCTTAAATTAGTGATTTTAATTCACTTTAATTCCATTTGATGTCTTGAAGTATTTGTTGAGTGATTTCAGGTTCATAAGTCAAGTATTGGAAGGAATAAGTGAAGAGAAAAGCATGCAAAGCGGAGAATGCATGAAGAAATGAGCATTTGGAGATTTGAGGGCAACGTGCACGCATCATCCACGCGTACGCGTGAGTTGAAAATTTGCATCCCACGTGCACGCGTCACCCACACATACGCGTGAGTAGGAGTTTTGGCCATCGATGCACACGCGTGATGCTCGACACGTGACTCACTTAAAGTGAATTTGCTGGGGGCGATTTCTGAGCTGCCCAGGCCCAAATCCAACTCATTTCTGAGGGTATTTCATGCACAATTCAAGCTTGGGCAAGGGGGAGCACTTAGTTGTAGAATAGCATCATGTAGTTTAGTTTTCTAGAGAGAGGAGCTCCCTCTTCTCTCTAGAATTAGGGTTCTTAAGGTATTTGCACGTTAGATCTAGGGTTCAATTCTTGTTTTCCTTTAGTTTTCCTTGTAATTTCTTGTTCCTACATCTTAATTCTCTTAATTTGCATTGTTAATTTCCCTTTTATTGCCTCTTTTATGTTTATGAACACTCTTGTTGGATTTGGTTTTCTTTTAATGCAATTGATGTTTAATGTTCTTTTATTGTTGATTTGAGTAGTTATTGTTAATTCCTTGCAATTGGTAGTTGTTAGATTTTATTATTTCTTGCACTTTATTATGTTTTCCTTTTATGCCTTCCAAGTGTTTGACAAAATGCTTGGTTAGTTGTTAGAGTAGATTTTTGAGCATTCTTGGCTTGGAAAGAGAAATTAGGTAATGTTGAGTCATGAATACCCAACTTATGTTGGTAATCTAGAGTTGTTAACTAATATTGTTTCCATTGACGCTAACCTTTTACTAATTCAATTAGTAATTTGATTAGGACTTTTGGATTGAGATTAGCTAGTCTTATTTGACTTTCTCTCTTGCGAAGTTAATATTGTACCTACTTCCATTGTTGGGGTTGACTAAATAAGATAAATTCTTGTTAATTATTGTTATTAGTGACTAGGATAGAAGGCCTATATTCTCAATCCTTGCCATGAATGTTTCTCTTTGTTATTTGCTTTCTTTAATCATTTACTTTTATTTCTTTGCCATTTACTTTCTTGCCCCCTTTTTATAAATCAAACCCCTTATTCCTTCCTAGCCAATAATTGAGCACTTCATTGCGATTTCTTATGAGACGACCCGATGTTTAAATACTTCGGTTAATTTTCATTGGGGTTTGTACATGTGACAACCAATCTTTTAAATTTGATTGAGAATTATTAGTTGGTTTGGAACTATGCTTACAACAAATTTCCTTTTCTATTAAGAGAAATTCTAGACTGATAATAATTCTTCTCATTAAATTTATGGCGCCGTTGCCGGGGAATTGCAATTGTGCTATGTCATTGGCATTTGTATATATGTGAATATGTTTGCCTTTTGTTTCTTTGTTAGTTTTTGCTATTTGTAGGACTTTTCTTTCTTTGTTTCTTATTAGATCTTATTTTCATTTTCTCTTGTCACCATGAATTCTCATCACTTTGGCTATGAGTGTGGTTCAAACTATGTTGTAGGAAATAGAAGCTTTAATGAGGATTTGCATCAAAGATTTGGAGATCAAAAGTGGAAGGAGCCTCAAGCATTTGATCAACCTTCATGGCAACAACCTCCACCAATGTACTATGATCAAGAGTCATACCATGATGTATACTAATCTAATGTGTGTGATGACCCTCATTGTGGTTGTCAACCACAACCACCACATACATATGACCCATTTCCTCAACATAGTCCCCAACAACCTTACTCACAAGCCTCATACCACCATTCACCTCCATATGATCCTAACCCATATCCACCATACCAACCACCATATGAACCATACCTAGAACCACTACATTCCTAATACCAATACTACCATGGACCATAATTTCCATACACACCACCTCAAGACTCTCACCAATATGAACCACCTTCCAATTACAATACCTTTCCCTCAAATGATGAACCCTCTCTTCCACCACCACCTTCATTGGACCAATCTCTCCAACCCCTATGGCAAGAACAACAAGAACTTCTACCTAGGTGTCTAAAGCAAGAAGAAGAGCAAAAGATGCTAGGGGAACTCATGGCTAGCTTGACTGAAGCGATGAACCACATAGTATCATTGTGCTCAAGTATCCAAGACACTCCCATTGTTGAATGTGGAGGATTAGTTGAGGAGCACAATGAGATAGAGAATTTTGAACTTTAAGAGGAAGAAGAGGAGTTGAGACAAGAAGTGCAACAAGTGGAGGAGGTAGAGATTATTGAACAAGAGGAAGTAGTGGATGAAGATTTAGGAGATGTTTAGTGCAAAGAGGAATCTCAAGTTGAAGAGCCTTCTTCTGTGGGGCTTGAAGTTGATGTTGAGGAGGATAGTGCATAACCTCCAAGGCACAATATGATTGAAGAATTGGAAGAAGTGGAGCAAGCACCATGTTCTCCTATCTATGATGATTCCGCATCAACATATGATCCTTTTGAGTTTGAGGAATCCTTCCCCATTGGACTTGGAATTGATGATGAGGTAGACTTCACTAAACCTCCTATTTATGATCTGTGTGATGGGGAAGAGCTAGAAGAATTTGGTGAAGAAGCATATGAACTTGAGGAACCTTGGCAAGAGGTAGAGCTTGAAGCACCTTGCCAAGTAGTGGAAGCCTCTAAAAGAGGATGGACGGGAGTGGAACGTGTTTTGTCAAGATCATTGGGAACTCATCCACCTAAGTTGCCATCTAATCCTTTATTTGAGTCGGTAAAACTTCTAACTCTTAGCTTTATTATCCCACTTGAATTTGGTTTGCTTAAAATGGATGGCCAACTTAGGGCGCTTTGTGGAATGAAGCGTAAGAGGAGAATGTTTAGTGGTTGGCATTGTAAATCTATGCTCATTATGGTGGGAAGCTAAAAATTGAGGGGCATGGATTGGTGTAGTGCTCAATTGGATGGGTCTAGGAGGATGGTTTGGTGTCTTAGTGAGAATTCGGCTTTTCTACCACCCAGAGGGAATTATCACGATCAACTTCAAGACGGGTGTCAAAACAAAGTGTGGGATCCCGAATTACTAGAGGAAGTTCAACGTTGGGAGCTCATGGTTTGTGAAGAACTCCATCAAGGCTTGGAGCTATTGACTTTGAATGATGGAGCTTATTGGAAGTCCAAGCATTGGTGGATGTTCAAGGATGGATTCAAGCACAAGCCACCTTGATGAAGAGGAGCTCCCCATAAGTCCAACTTAAGAACAATAAACAAAAGTGCTAGGTGGGAGACACCCCACCATGGTAACATCTTTCATTTTTCTTTTTTGTAAATATTGGTAAAAATTAGTTTAATTTCATGTTTTGTTTAGTTAGTTGAGCTTATTTGGGAGTCTAGTAGGTTAAATAAGGTTTTATGGCGTTTTGGTAGCTGTTTGGAGGTTTGGAATGCTTGGTTTGGTGTAAGAACTTGAAAAAATTTGAAAAACAGAGCACAAACCCACGCTTACGCGTGATCCCAAGTTTTTCCACCATTCACGCGTATGCCTCGCCCACGCGTACGCGTGGATCCAAAATTTTCACTCCCCAACTGAAAACCTGAGAGTTGTGCGTGAAGTGTACTGGATTTGTGCCTTTAGCACAAAACCCACCCACGCGTACGCGTCACCCCACGCGTACGCGTCTCCTTTCTAAATAACCCATCACGCGTACGCGTGACACACACATACGCGTCGATCCCCTTTCACCTCACCATGCGCACGCATCCCACTACGCGTACGCGTGGATTGCCCTGTTTCACCCACCTTCTTTTCTTCTCTTCTTTCTATTTTTTCCCTTCTTCTCTTTTTACTTCTTTTCTTTCCACCCGTCAACCATCATCCAACAGTACCAATCACCATATATCACCATCTTTTAGTCAGTTAGTTGTTTAGTTAGTTTGATTTTTGTTTATTTTTCTTTTTTTCATTATACATGTTGGATTAGCGATCTTGTTTGCCATCTATTGCTACCGATGATTGATAGGAGGTTAGTTTAACATCATTATTGTTAATTTTCATTGTTGGATTTCTTTGTTGAGGTTACCTTTTGTTGCTTGGTTTTAGTGCTTCATGCTTAATATTTTGAATACCAAGTACTTATACATTGCCTTCAAGTTTTCTGACTCTTTTGAATTGCATGTTTTGGCCACCATGCATTCATCATCCATTGTTAGGCAATTGTACATTACCAATACATTTTTTTTAGGTGATGCTTGTTATGAGTGATCTTTATTTACATCACCTATTTCATGCATTGAGATGTTGAAATTGTGAAATTGGATCGTAAGCTTACCTAGTGACATATTTTTGAGATTTCTAAGCTTTGTGGACCATGCTTGCTATGTGATTGATTTTAACTCTTATATATCTTATCTTAAGTTCCATACCACCCATGTGTTTCACCTCTATGTCACTTAGGTGTTGCAACAACGTCAACATGTGTCATTGTTTGATGTGTGAGCTCTATGTTTCAATTGGGTTCATTAAGTTTCCTCACACATCAATCAATGTCCATTCATTATCCAATTTCACAATTGCTTGATTATTGCTTGAATGCTTTCATGCTCTTCACTACTTGTTTGGTTGCCTTAACCTACAATTCTTTTAAAGTATCTCAAGCACACTAGAATGAGTGAAGTGTATGCTTTCTTTTGTGTACTTGTGACATAGTTCTTTTTCTGCTAGTGTGTGTGTTCTAAACCACGCACAAACTTAGAATTCACACACTTATTTCATTAATGTCACACTAATTCACTCACTTCATTCTAGTAATTTACCTCATTCCAACAACTTACACTTCCTTGCTTTTTATTTTCACATCTTATGGTGTTATTTTCTATTTTTCATGACTAATGCACCATAAGCAAAAATGGAAGCGGGAGAAAGAATACGCAGCACCGATTGATCTGCCAACTGAAGGTGGCAACCCGAAAAGTTGTCGTACCCCCTCGCTCATCTCTGAATGCACCGAGGACGGTGCAAAATTTTAAGTGTGGGGAGGTCGTCCGACCAGTCGGCGTTTTTGGGTGACAAGTATCTAATCTCAACACTTTTGCATTTCATTTTTAGGTCTTTTAGGATTTTTAGTTGCAATTTCTTGTTTTGCATCTATACATAATAAGCTTAGTCAAAATAATGATATTTTTCAAGAAATTTATCTATAGGGCACCCCAATTGATTGAAAAAAAAATTTTAGAACTTACTTGAATTATACACATTGTGGAACATGATTTTTTAGCTAAGAACACAAGCATGTGAGTTTTGAGCCTAATTGTGTCTATTATTCTCTTTCTATGATTGTAATATTTGATTTGTTTGATTCTTTATGTCCATTATTTTGTGTATGAATGCATTTATATGATTGAGGTCATTATTTCAATTAGCTCACTTACCCAAATAGCCTACCTTTTATCTTCCATTGTTAGCCAACTTCGAGCCTATGTTAAACCCATTTGTTCTTAATTTTAGCACATTACAAGTCGTAAGTGAAAAAAAAATAAATGTCCCTTGTTTGGATCTTTGATTAGCTTAGGCTAGTGAGAGTGCTTATCATTTAATTATGGGAGAGTTGGGAACATTGGTTGGGATAAAAGGGTGTTTTTATATTTTTGTCAAGATTTTGGGAATTTGGTACATACTCATGCATTAAATGTTAAACCATTGCATTGATGTTTTTGGATATATATTAGTTTGAAAAAAAGAAAAAATATATAAAAAGAAAAGAAAAAAATATAGAAAAAAAGAAAAAGAAAAGCAATAAAAAGGGGACAAAATGCCCCAAAGTAAAGTTCAATAATAATCAATGCATATGTGTGGTAATAAAAAAATAGAATGCATGAGTGTGTGAAAAAGTGAAGAATGGGTAGTTAGGTTAGCTTAGAAATTGTATAGGTTATCATAGGTTAGGTGGGAAGTTTAAGCTTATCAAATATTCAAATTCTAATCCACTTAACCATATACAATCCTACCTTGACCCTAGCCCCATTACAACCCATGGATAAGTTCTCATGATATTTGTATGCATGCATGAAATAATTGTTGATTGTTAGATGAAAAACATGTACAAACTTGCAAGAAAATAGATAATTATGGGTGGAAACATGTAATTGAGCGATCGAACCCTCACCGGATGTGTATCCGCTCTAGTCACTCAAGTGTATAGGGTTGATTCACTCAATTCTCCTCTAATCATGCTTTCCAAAATTTGTTTTTCATCTAACAATCAACAATTATTTCATGCATGCATACAAATATCATGAGAACTTATCCATGGGTTGTAATAACTCAATAACTCAATTCAATTATGGGTTTGATTTGATTGCTATTGCTTTAGCCCTTGTACCCATATATGTATTCTTGGGGATTGATTTATTTTGACAAAGTAATTGTATTCATTTAGATAGTTGCATATAGGTAGGTCGCATGTAGATAGGTTTCATTGAATAAATGTTGATACCCTTTGTTTCTTTCTTGAGTTTAGCATGAGGACATGCTTGGTTTAAGTGCGGGGAGGTTGGATAAACCCCAATTTTGTGGTTTATCTTGTGCTTAATTTAGGTGGTTTTATCAACTTTTCTCACATTTATTCAATGAAATAGCATGATTTTGTAATTCTCCTTTAATTTGTGCTTAAGTGTAAAAACATGCTTTTTAAGCCCTTAAATTGGTGATTTTAATTCACTTTAATTCCATTCGATGCCTTGATGTGTTTGTTGAGTGATTTCAGGTTCATAAGGCAAGTATTGGATGGAAGAAGTTAAGAGAAAAGTATGAAAAGTGGAGAATGCATGAAGAAATGAGCATTTGGAGATTTGAGTGCCACGCGCACGTGTCATCCATGCGTACACGTGAGTTGAAGATTTGCATCCCACGCGCATGCGTCACCCACGCATACGCGTGAGTAAGAGTCTTGCCCATCGACGCGCACGCATCGTCCACACGCAGGTGTGATGCTCGACACGTGACTCACTTAAAGTGAATTCGCTGGAGGCGATTTCTGAGCTGCCCGGGCCCAAATCCAACTCATTTATGAGGGTATTTCATGCAGAATTCAAGCTTGGACAAGGGGGGAGCACTTAGTTGTAGAATAGTGATAAACCCCATTTTTAGTGTTTATCTTGTGCTTAATTGAGTGGATTTTATCCACTATTTTCACACTTATTCATACAATTCGCATGTTTTACATTTTTCTTCCTAATTTTGTGCTATGATTGAAAACATGCTTCTTTGGCCTTAAATTTGCTATGTTTAATCCTCTCTTATTACCATTCGATGCCGTGATATGTTTGTTAAGTGTTTTCAGGGTTTATAGGGCAGGAATGGCTTAGAGGATGGAAAGGAACCATGCAAAAGTGGAAGGAATACAAGAAATTGAAGGAATTGCTAAGCTGCCAATCTTGACCTCTTCGTACTAAATCGATCATAACTTGAGCTACAAAGGTCCGAATAAGGCGGTTCTAGTTGCGTTGGAAAGCTAACATTCAGGGCTTCAAAATGATATGCAATTTTCCATAGTTTCCTTACAGTTAGGTGACGCGCACGCATGGTATGACGTGTACGCGTGACTGGTGCGGCAGACAAGCGACACGTACACGTGGGTGATGCATACGCGTGACCAGAAAATTGTGCAGTGATGCGTACGTATGGGCGACGCATACACGTGACAGAGCATCACGTGCTGCATTACACAGAAGATGCTGGGGGCAATTTCTGGGCTCCTTTTGGCCCATTCCAAGCCCGAAAACACAGAATAGAGGCTGCAGAGTGGGGGAATCATTCATTCAACACTTCATTCACATAATTTTAGGTTTTAGATGTAGTTTTCTAGAGAGAGATATTCTCTCCTCTCTCTAGGTTTTAGGTCTCTTATTCTTAGTTCTTCTTAATTTCAACATTCTATCTTAGTTTAATTTAGTTTTCTTCTACTCTTATTTATTTTAGCACTTTAGTTTATCTTCCCTTGGTGATTTCTCTATTTTTCCCATTTAGTTTATGAATTCTCATGTTAGATTTGATTTTCCTTTTTAATGCAATTTGAGGTATTTCATATTTATTGCTCATTTCTTCGTTTATTATTATTGAATGCTTGTAATTGTTAGTCTTAGGTTTTATTATTTCTTGTTAATTTTCTATGCTTTTACCTTGTGCCCACCAAGTGTTTGATAGAATGCTTGGTTGGATTTTAAGTCAGAATTTTATGTTCTTAGCGTGGATTGAATAATTTAGAGACTCTTGAATTATCAAAATTCACTTGTTGATTGGTGATTGAGATTTGCTACTTGACTTAAGCTTCACTAACTCTAATCTTTGATTAGGACTTATGAACCCAAGTTGAATTACTCACTTGACTTACCTTCAATTGTTAGAGGTTAACTAAGTGAGAGTAAAAGGCAATTACCATCACAAGTGACTATAATAATGGGGATAGGAATTCCAATTATCAATCCTTGCTAGGCCTTTTCTTAATTATTAGTTTATTTTCTCGTCATTTTACTTTCTTGTTCCTTATTTCAAAACCCAAAAAGATACAATCTCATAATGAATTATAAGTATACTTCCTTGAAATTCCTTGAGAGACGACCCGAAGTTTAATACTTCGGTTGATTTTTGTTGGGTTTGCTTAAGTGACAAACGAATTAAATTTGATTGAGGTTTAATTGTCAGTTTAGATCTATACTTGCAACGCGATTATTTTTGTGAAATTCTTTACCGATGATTTCCCCCATCAAATAGCATCATATAGTTTAGTTTTCTAGAGAGAAAAGCTCCCTCTTCTCTCTAGAATTAGGGTTCTTAGGGTATTTGCCTTAGATCTAGGGTTCAATTATTGTTTTCCTTTAGTTTTCCTTGTAATTTCTTGTTCCTACATCTTAATTCTCTTAGTTTGCATTGTTAATTTCCCTTTTGTTGCCTCTTTTATGTTTATGATCACTCATGTTGGATTTGGTTTTCTTTTAATGCAATTGATGTTTAATGTTCTTTTATTATTGATTTGAGTAGTTATTGTTAATTCCTTGCAATTGGTAGTTGTTAGATTTTATTCTTTCTTGCACTTTATTATGTTTTCCTTTTATGCCTTCCAAGAGTTTGACAAAATGCTTGGTTGGTTGTTAGAGTAGATTTTTGAGCATTCTTGGCTTGGAAAGAGGAATTAGGTAATCTTGAGTCATGAATACCCAACTTATGTTAGTGATCTAGAGTTGTTAGCTAATATTATTTCCATTGATGCTAATCTTTTGCTAATTCAATTAGTAAGTTGATTAGGACTTTCAGATTGAGATTAGCTAGTCTTATTTGACTTTCTCTCGTGCAAAGTTAATACCTACTTCCATTGTTGGGGTTGACTAAATAAGATAAATTCTTGTTAATTATTGTTATCAGTGACTAGGATAGAAGGCCTATATTCCCAATCCTTGCCATGAGTGTCTCTCTTTGTTATTTGCTTTCTTTAATCGTTTACTTTTATTTCCTTGCCATTTACTTTCTTGCCCCTTTTTATAAATCAAACCCCTTATTCCTTCCTAGCCAATAATTGAGCACTTCATTACAATTCCGTGTGAGATAACCCGAGGTTTAAATACTTCAGTTAATTTTCATTGGGATTTGTACATGTGATAACCAATCTTTTAAATTTGATTGAGAATAATTAATTGGTTTGGAACTATGCTTACAACGAATTTCCTTTTCTATTAAAAGAAATTCTAGACCAACAATAATTCTTCTCATCAATGCTGAAAACCCAGTAGATGTGCCATTACTAGTGTTCAACGCTAGTTCTGGTGGTTCTTTGGGCGTTAAACGCCCATCATGCATCCCTTTACTGGTATTCAACATCAGTTCCTTTGCCAAGTTGGGCGTTGAAGGCCCAGGAGGGACCTCCTTCCTGGCGTTCAATGCTAGATTCCCTGCCAGTTTGGGCATTGAACGCACAGTGAGGGCTTCCGCACTGGCGTTCAATGCCAGCTTCTGTGCCAACTTGGGCATTGAACGCCTAGTGAGGTCTTCCTCACTAGCGTTCAATGCCATCCCAGTTTCTACATATTCGGACTCATCCTCTGTGGTGATGGCCTTGCACTCTTCTCTTGGGTTTACTTCAGTGTTACTAGGAATAGTGCCAGGAGGAGTATCAGGGATTCTCTTGCTCAGTTGACCAATTTCTACCTCCAGATTTCTGATGGAGGACCTTGTTTCAGTTATGAAACTATGAGTGGTCTTAGAGAGGTTGGAGACTATAGTGACTAAGTCAGAAAGGCTCTGCTTGGGAGTCTCCATATTCCCTTGAGAAGATGGAAATGGTGGCCTGTTGTTGAACCTAATATGGGTTTTTCCACCTTGATTATTATTGAAGCCTTGCTGAGGCTTCTGTTGATCCTTCCATGAAAGGTTAGGATGGTTCCTCCTTGAGGGATTGTAAGTGTTTCCATAGGATTCTCCCATGTAATTCACCTCTTCCATGGTGGGTTGGTCAGGATCATAAGTTTCTACTTCAGAGGAAGCTTCTTGAGTGCTGCCAGTTGCAGCTTGCAGTCCAGTCAAAAGCTAAGAGATCATATTGACCTGCTGGGTCAAGATCTGGTTCTGAGCCAATATGGCATTCAGAGTGTCAACTTCAAGAACTCCTTTCTTCTGAGGGACCTCATTGTTCCCAGGATTCCTCTCAGAGGTGTACATGAATTGGTTGTTTGTAACCATCGCAATGAGTTCTCTTGCTTCTACAGGCGTTTTCTTCAAATAGAGAGATCCACCTGCAGAGCTGTCCAATGATATTTTGGATATCTTAGAAAGACCATCATAAAAGATGCCTAGAATAGACCATTCTGAGAGCATGTTAGAAAGACATCTCCTTATCAGTTGCTTGTATCTTTCCCAAGCTTCATAGAGGGATTCACCTTCTCTTTGTCTGAAGGTTTGAACTTTCACTCTGATTTTGGTCATCTTCTAAGAAAGAAATAATTTAGCCAAGAAAGAATTGACCAACTTCTCCCAAGAGTCTAGGCTCTCTTTAGGTTGAGAATCTAACCATATTTTAGCTCTGTCTCTAACAGCAAACGGAAAGAGCATAAGTCTGTAACCTCAGGATCCACTCTATTGGTCTTGACAGCATTACAGATTTACAAGAATTTCGACAGGAATTGGTGTGGATCTTCTAGTGAAAGTACATTGAACTTGCAATTCTATTGTAGAAGAGAGACTAACTGAGGCTTAAGCTCAAAGTTGTTAGCTCTAATGGAAGGTGTGGAGATACTTCTACCATAGAAATCAGAGGTTGATATGGTGTAGTGATGAATCCATATTTGATGATAAATTTTAGTTTGATTTTAGTGGATTTCATCATACAAACCCACATTTACTCATCTAAATAGCATGCTTTTATGTTCTCTCCCTAAATTGTGCCTAAGTGTAAAAACATGCTATTTTGTGCTTAATTTAACCAATTTTATTTCACTTTCATCCCATTCGATGCCTTGATGGTTTTGATGAATGATTTCAGGTATAATAGGTTAGAATGGCTTGATGAGAGTGGAGGAGAAGCATGCAATAGGGAGAAAACATGAAGAAATCAAAGAAAAAGCACACAACCATGTGTGCGTACGCACAGGTACCAGCGCGTGACTTCATTAATGAAGCACGTGGCTCGCGATTTTGGGGCTCTTTTGGCCTAATTTTGGAAGGCTGAAGCTGGTTTTGATGTGCTATATCAAGCGGCATCATTCACATATCAAGGGGAGCTCATTTTTAGATTAGAAAAACACATAGTAGGAGTAGGAGTAGGGTAGTATACAAAATTCTCTCTTAGGGTTTCAATTAGGTTTTGAGTGTAGCATTTTATAGTTCAATTTTGATCTTGAATTCTAGCTATTTCCCTTGTAAATATTTCTTTAATTTCTCTTTTATTACATTACTTGTTTTACACTTTCATATATTTTGATTTCCTTTGTCAATATATACATAGTTTTGCAATTTTGAGTTTTGGTTCATGAAATTGATGTTTGATGGTTTTTATATGTTTATTGGATTGCCATTGTTGATTTTGTTCTTTTGGGGTTCATAGTTTTCATCATTTTCCCAATTTTGCCATTTTTTATTATTATGCCCTCCATGTGTTTGATGAAATGCCAATTTTGAATATGGAGTGAATTTCCACCCATTGGCTTGGGAAAATGAGTATATGGATTACTAGAGTCATAATGTCCGACATCTAGTGATAATTCTTGCATTGTTAGTTGTTATTTTTTCCACTAACGCTAACTTCTTGCTAAGGTAATTAGTAAGTTAGCTAGGATTTGTGGATTAATAACAATTATGCTCACTTGACCTATCCTTCGATGTTAAGGGTTGACTTAGTGAGATTAATCCATCATAATTATCATAGTTGTAGTTATGGCAAGGAAGGGATTCCATAACTCATCCCAAGTCAAGATTCCATTTATGTTTTGAACCATTTTTCTATCAATTTTGAGTCTTACTTGTCTATATTACATGCATGGTTCTTTTATTCCTTTATTACTTCATTAATTGCAATTTTGGCTTGTTCTTTTATCTCTTTATTTGTTTACTTCAATCATTGAAACCCTTTGCTTTCCACAACCAAAATTGTCCACTTGTTGTCACTAGTTCCTAGGGAAGAATGACCCGAGGTTTGATTACTCTCAGTTAATTTGAATTAGAAATTTTAAACTCTGATGTTCGGGATTGAATTGACAGTTTGGACTATACTATCGACGAAGACATTCTCTTTTCTAGAGTGAAATTCTAAACCGGTGCAAAATCTCATCTATCAAGTTTTTGGTGCCGTTGCCGGGGAACTAGCATTATGAGTGTTATACTTTTGGTTGTTGTTAATATGTGAATAGTATGAATAGATACTTTTTGTTGGTAATTAGGATTTTGTTTATTCTGTTAATTGATGTCTTTAGTTTTTATTTTCAATTTTCTCTATGAGTTATCACCCTCTTGGTTTGGAGTTTGGTTGTGATCATTTTGTAGGGCTTGATAACTTCAATTTTTGGATTGCATCATGAGATTGGAGCATCAATTTTGGAAGGAGAAACCTCCTCTATACTACAATGAGCAAAACCCTCCCTAAAATGCATACCCAAATCAAGGATATGGTGGATTTCACTTTGATTATGCACTTCCACCACCATATACCTATAACCCATACCCCCCAACATAATCCTCAATCACCATATTTTCTAACACCACACCAATACAACCATCTACCTCCTTACATACCACCTCAAGATACTCATCAACATGAACTACCTCCCATATATACAACCTTCTTCCCAAACAATGAAACCCCTCTTTCACCACAATGTGAAGTTTTTCCACCCTTGACCCAAGAACCATAAGACCTTCTAGCCTTTCTCCAAGAGCAAGAAGGATTCCGAAGGACACAAGGGCAATTCATGGATACCATAGCCGAAGCGGTGAACCGCTTGGTTCTTCTACGCTCATCCGATCAAGGAACTCCTCTTAAAGGGTGTGAAGAAGCAATTGAAGGGCATAGAGAAGAGGAGAGCACGGAATGTCAAGTGGATGAGGAGGAGCTAAGGTTTGAAGCACAACATGAGGAGGAATGTGAGATAAGTGCACCGGAAGAGGTAAAGGAAGATATGAGGGAGATTGATCAAGATGAGGATTACATCATTGATGATTTTTTATCCTCCTTGGTCAATCCCCTTAATGATCTTGATGAACCTCTTCCCATTGAGCTTGAGAGAGATATGGAGGTAGACTTTTCTCAACCCCCTTGTTATGACTTAAGTGATGGGAGGTTGATGAAGAAGGAGTTGACAACCAAGAAGTAGAGGTCTTCATGCTAGAATCTAGGAAAGTAACTCCGTTCTAAGAGCACATTGAGAGGGTGGCAATTTCACCATTGAACTTCACGGTCCCCCATCAATATGCTATCTTGGAGACGGATTACCAACTTCAAGTCCTTCTTGGGTTGTTGCATGGTAGAGGAAGGGATGTTGGTTGTCAAAGGAAATCCAATTCAAGAATTAGAGTTCAAGTGGGATGTATAGCACAATGGGTGATTTTCGGAGAGTGTTGAGCTGCTTCAAAGGTACTTTAAGAGTTTGTCCATCCAGCTTGAAGCATGAAGATCAACAAGAAGGAGGACGGGAAACTAGAATATGGGATCCCAGAGGAGCTTTGAAGTGCAAGCTTGGATGGAGATTCAAAGAGGAGTGGAAACACAAGCCACCCTAGCAAGAGTCTCCTCAAAGAGTCCAACTTAAGGACTATAAACCAAAGTGCTACGTGGAAGACACCCCAGCATGGTAACATTTTTCTTACCCTTTCTTTATTTATAATTTTGGTTCATTGCATGTTTGCTTGTCTTAGTTAGCCTAAGATTAATTGAATTTTGAGCGTACATAGGTTGATTTTGGTGCAATGCCTTATATTTTTGAAAGAAAATTTTTTGGAAAAACAGGGCACTATGCGTGCACACACACTTGTGTGTACGCACACAATCGCTAAAAATCAAGTCTTGTACATACACACCCATCTGTGCATACGCACACTACCTTATCAAGCCTCTGTTGGGAGCGCTCGCACGCCTTGTGCAGGCGCACTACCTTTGTTTTGCGCTTTGTGCGTGCACACGACATTGTGCGTACTCACGCAACCTTCTTTTTGTGTAATCTATGCGTACGCACCCCTCTGTGCGCGCGCACACTCATTTGCATCCATTCTGTCTATAGTGCTCACACACTCTATGCATATGAACCCCTGCCACTTTTTGTATTTGTGCGAGCGCACGGAACTGTGTGTGTACGCACACATGATCCTTTTCCAAAAAAAGTGTTCTGTGCGCACGCACAAGATTGTGCGCGCGCACACTTCCTGATTCCCTCTCTATCCAGAGCGCTCGCACAACTTGTGCGAGCACACACCTCCCCTATTCCACCTAGTGTGCGTGCGCACACATACTGGTGCGTACGCACAAGTGCTGTTTTGGGCAAAATTTTTATTGCACTTTAAATTAAGCCCTAACACACTTCCACCCCCTCCATCTCTCCCTTCTCTTGCTTTTCTCCTGTTTTTCTACTTATTTTACTTAGTTTTCATTGCATTTCATTTTTCATTTTAGTAACTATATTAGTTTTAGTTTAATTATTGTTAATTGAATAAATTGCAAGTGTTTGATTGATATTGGTTGGGTTGCTTCGTGATTGAATTTTATCTATGCACTTATACTTTGCCTTAAATAACTAGCACCTAATTGGATTTGCACATTCACCTTTTGTTGCATATTAGGTAAAATCTTTATAAGTGCACATTGAATTAAGTGAATTGTGTTGAAATTACTTGTTCATCATGATTTTCATATAAAATTCATCACTTGTCCAGTACTTGTTTCTTGTTAATGCTTTGCATTTTTTTTTTTGAGTGACTTAACTTGATCCTTGTCAAGCTTATCACTTTTTTCAACAAGTACCTTTACCATGTGACTATTTCATTATATTTCGTGATGAATAAGGAGTTTTCTGTTCATTATTGGATTGGTTATTGTTATTGTGCTTCTATATCAATTTTACACTTTCACTTGCACAATTTCAATATCCAATATCTTTAAATTCAATTCACTTTAGTTGTGGTTACCTAGGTTTGTTTGTGCCTTAAGTTTTTCTTATGCTTTACTTGCAACCTAGGCCACTTAAACCGTGCTCATTTAGAATACACACATTGTCTTTTATCATACCACACACATCTAACTTTTCCTCAATTCCTGTCTAGTTGTTTTATACAGCAGCCCGAGCCCCGGTACCCACCAACTGAAGGTGGAGCTTTATAGTTCTTCATCCTCGGATTGAGTGCATACACGGAGGACCGTGCAACTTTAAGTGTGGAGGAGGATCTGCAATTTTGGGGCGTAAATCTCTCTTTCTCAACACTTTGCATTATTTTTTTCTTTAGTTTTTAGTAGTTTTGAGTTTTCTGAATATTTGTTTATTATTTCATTACATTGCACTTTGCTTAGTTTCTTGTATATATCTTAGCTTGCTTATAGTTTTATAGTAGTAAATATTTGCATGTTGCTTAGCATAGGAAATAAGTTTGGTTAAAACAACAAAGAATTTTCAAGAAATCCCTTTCAGGGCATTCCATTGATGAGATTTGAAACTTATTTTTGAACTTGCTTGAAGTATTCTTATGGAACATAGAAAAGAGCTTGAACAAAATACCTAGTCAGACTTGAGCTTTAATGGTGTGGTTGCACATTTTCAACAACAAAATTTTGTTCTTGCGTGTTATACTCCTTTCATGATTGTGATCTTAGATTTGCTTTAGTCTATATGTCCTATATTTGGTGTTTTGAATGTATTTAGCATGATTGAGGCCATCTTTGAAATCAAACTCACTAACCCATATGGCCAACCCTATCCACCTTTGCAAACCACTTTTGCGCCTTTTAATTCCCCTTTTTGTTTTAATTTTAAGCACATCTTTTGCCTTAAGTGAAAAACCATTAATGTCCATCAATTGTATCTTTGATTAGATTGGGTTGAGTAGTATATGTTATTCAAGTGTGGGGGAATTTGTGGGAAACATTGGTAGAAAGTTAGTTTGGGTATTCATTGAAAAAATTTGAAAAAATGGGTAAATACTCAGGCATCTATTAATTAAGACATATGCATCTCTTGTATATGATAAAAGAAAAATTTTGGTGTACATACCTTGTTTATAAAAAAAAGAAAAAAGAAATGATAATAAAAATGTAAATAAATAATACATATGTGTGTGAATTTGAAAGAAGATGCATGAGTGAATGTGAGAAAGGGGATAAATAGGGAGTTAAGTTGGTTTCTTTAGTGTAAATAGGTTAATATAGGATTAGGTGGGATACTTGTGCTAATCAAAGATCCAATCGACTAGTCCACTTAACCATATTAATCCTACCCTTACCCTAACCCCATTACAACCCTCCAAAGACCTCATGATATTTGCATTCATTCATCAAGTATTTGTTGATTGTTAGATGACTAGAAAATCCTAGAAAACATGATTAAAGGAGAATTGAGTGATTTAAACCCTAAACACTAAGCGACTAGAGTGCATACACAACCGGCAAGGGGTTCAATCGCTCAATTCTATGATTCCATCCCTTATATTGTATCTTCTTGCAAGTTGCTTGTTAGTTTTTAAAAATTTCAAATCAAATCTTTGGATGTGGATCATTGACGTTGGGATTTTTGCCAGTAAAGAAGTTCATAAAAACAGTCGCGTTGTAGATATAGTCTCTAAACCGACAGAAATCCCTTCGTACAAACGTTTTGGTTGTCACAAGTAACAAACCCCTTTTAAAATTGATAACCGAGTATTTAAACCTCGGGTCGTCTTCTCAAGGAATTGCAGGGAGGTGTTCTTATTATTGATTATGAAAAAATGTGTTTTTGGGGAATGTTGAGTTTGGGCAATGGGCACAGATATATTTAAATGACAAGTAAAATAAATAAATAACTGTAAACTAAACTCTTGGTAAGGTAAGAGAAATTGGAAGTCCAGACCAAGTTATCCTTATCAATGATAATGAAAATTGAATCTTAATTCCACTTAGTCAACCTTTACTAAAGTAAAGGAAAGTCAAGGGACTAATTAGTTTGATCTTCAAATCCTATTTATTTCCTAAGAAAAGATTGGGATTATTGAAGTTCAATTCAATTGGCAAGATAACAATTAACAATTATGCTGTTGAGTTGGATAACTCCTGAGTTACTGATTTCTTAACCAAAACCAAAAGGAAAAAAGTAAATCTACTGAAATAAAAATGCCTTCAGATGTAAAGCAACAATAACAGCAATCATAAATTGAAATACCTCAAATAACATTAATTAAGAAAATTATATGTAACATGGAAGAGTTCATAAATTAAAAAAAAATAAAGAACCTAGGATTGAGAGTCACTCCTAAAACTAAGAGAAGTCCTAAATCCTAATCCTAAGAGAGAGGAGAGAACCTCTCTCTCTAAAAACTACATCTACTCCTAAAATTGTGAATATGAAGGCCTCCCTTATGAATGGATGCATTCCTCCACTTTATAGCCTCTAATTTGTGTTTTTTGGGCTGAGAACTGGGTCAGAAACAGCCCAGAATTCGCTGGTCTCGAATTCAATCACGCTGGATTTCCGTCACTGCGATGCGGCCGCATGGAGCACGCTATCGCGTCGACTAGCATCAGAGAAATCATAGCATATTATATATCAAATCGAAGCCCCAGACGTTAGATTTCCAACACAACTAGAACTGCGTCGTTTGGACCTCTGTAGCTAAAGTTATAGCTGTTTGAGTGCGAAGAGGTCAGGCTGGACAGCTTAGCAATTTCTCCAACTTCTTGTATTCCTTCCACTTTTGCATGCTTCCTTTCCATCCTCTGAGCCATTCCTGCCCTGTAATCTCTGAAATCACTTAACACACATATCAAGGCATCTAATGGTAATAAGAGAGGATTAATAATAAGCAAATATAAGATCAAAGAAGCATGTTTTCAATCATAGCACAAAAATCAAAAAGGAAATAAAACCATGCAAATATTATGAATAAGTGGATAAAGGGTTGATAAAATCCACTCAATTGAGCACAAGATAAACCATAAAAGAGTGGTTTATCAACCTCCCCACACTTAAACATTAGCATGTCCTCATGCTAAGCTCAAGAGAAGCTATAAAGGTGAAGAGGAGTAGTAGAATGTATGAAATGCAACCTATCTATATGAATGCAACTACATGCAAAATGTTTCTACCTACTTGGTTAAGAATAAATAAGTTCTCCAAGACAAATACAAACCAATTTCCACTAATTCAAATCATACAATAAAAAGCAAGTAAACTTGTAAGAAGACAGCTCATGAAAGCAGGGAACATAGAATTTAAGCGTTGAACCCTCACTGGAAGTATATATTACTCTAATCTCTCAAGTGTATAGGGTCAATCACTCTACTCTTCTCTAGTCATGCTTTCTAAAATTTGTTTTTCACCGAACCAATCAACAAATATTTAATGTACAAATGCAAACATCATGAGGTCTTTTCAAGGTTGTAATGGGGCTAAGGTAAAGGTAAGGATATATATATGGCTAAGTGAGCTATAATTTGAATCTTTGACTAACCTAAGTTCTCACCTAACATACATACACTCTATATAATATAGAATGGAACAAAGCAAATTTATAGAGAAGAAAACACACAAGAATAAAATATTTATGGTTAAATAATGTAACCATATAAATAAGCTCAAAATCTCACAGGTTGTGTGTTCTTTGGCTCAAAAACCATGTTCCACATACAACTTCAAACAAGTTTTAACATAAAATTTTTTTTTCAATTTAAATTAGTGAAATTTTTCAAAGATAGGGTCTTAAAAGAATTTTATTACTTTAACCAAGTAGTAACTAAATGCACAAAATCAAACAAACATGCAATCAAATATGCAGATGCAATAATGAACAAAGAAAATAAAATATTGGTGTTGAGAAGAAAATAATAACCCATGGAGATCGGTATCGACCTCCCCACACTTAAAGATTGCACCGTCCTCGGTACATGCTAAGATGTGCAGGTG
Source organism: Arachis ipaensis (assembly GCF_000816755.2). Taxonomy (NCBI): domain Eukaryota; kingdom Viridiplantae; phylum Streptophyta; class Magnoliopsida; order Fabales; family Fabaceae; genus Arachis; species Arachis ipaensis. The sequence continues at coordinate 62,309,036 of NC_029790.2, read as the reverse complement.
GACGGGTTGTTTCAACTGATGCTTGTCTTTAAAGATTGTGCAGATGGACTTGTTTGTCTCCCCTTAAGAAGTTTTTCTGCTCCCTTCGTGGTGGCCATCCTGAAAGAAGAGGGAAAAGAAAAAGTAGCCCAAAAATAAAGATAGAAAATAAATAAAATATGGGTGTTAATGCCAGACAATAAGGGTCTCAATTACATGGTAGCTACAACATGCAAATGAGAAAACAGTAGAAGCCATGGCATATCAGTGGTATAAAATTTGTATAGGGGATGAGTGTGGGTAATGAAAGTATCAATACAAGCTCATGTCAATGCAAATGGAGTGCAAGTATCATAAAAGATTGGCATTGGCAGATAATTAATATCATCCCACAGTGTAAAACAAGTTACCAAAATAAATTCAAGAAAAGATGCAACAGTTGAATAAAAAGTTTTTAACACCAATAGAAAAATAAAAAAAATGCAGAAAAGAAAAAAAATATGCACAAATTTAAAATGCAATGAATGAATATATGTAAATAAATTAAGTAAAATAAAATGGAGGTGAAAGAAAATAAGAAAGGAAGAAGAAAGAAATAAGAAAAGATAAAAAAATAAGGATTAGAGAAGAAAAGATAAGAAATTTGGCTGATCTGGATATTCTGTGCGCCGCTTGTGATGCGGATGGGTGGGGCACGCGATCGCGTGACTCGATTTGTGCTAGTGGCGCGAGTGCAGCCTCGCGGTCGCACAACTCTCTGTTCAAAACTCAATATTGCCAAAATCCAGGGTGACGCGGTCGCGTGGGCATGCGATCGCGTGAGTGGCCATCATGGGGATATGACGCGGACGCATGGGGCACGCATTCGCGTGGTGAGGCTTGGGCTTCCAGCACGAGTCCAGCCCAACTCCAGCTCAACTTTCGGCCATGCACCTGGTTGACGTCGATTTTCAGGTCACGCGGCCGCGTGGGTGACGCGGTCGCGTGGATGGCATGTTTCTCATGTGACACGGATGCGTTGGCGACGTGGTCGCGTGGGTCAATTTGTGCCACTGGCACGCCTCCAGCCACGCTCCAGTGTGACTCTCTGTTCGTTTTTATTTTCTCCCCTCTCCTTGCGACGCAGACGCGTCGCTGATGCGGTCGCGTCACGTGGCATTTTTTTTATCTGAAAAAATGCAGAATGTAGTGTTAATATGAATGTGATACAAAACTCCAGGTTCAATATAATAAAATAAAATAAAACTCGAAAACAAATAAAACTAAATAAAAATGAAAAATGAACGATCATACGATGGTGGGTTGTCTCCCACCTAGCTCTTTTAGTTAAAGTCCTTAAGTTGGACGTTTGGTGAGCTCTTCTGTTATGGTGTCTTGTGCTTGAACTCATCCAGGAATCTCCACCAATGTTTGTATCTCCAGTCACCTCTGGAGTCCCAAACTAGGCATGTAAAGCCCTTAAGAAGCTTCAAATGGATTCTTAGGCTCCATGGGTGACAAATGTCAGAGCAGATTCCAGGATCCCAAATCTTGCTTTTACACCCATCTTTATCGGGATCTGTATTTTTCTAATTGGGTGATAAGTAATTTGAATTCTCACTGCAACTACCAAACAGCTTCTTAGACCCATTCAGTTGAGCTTTACACCAACCTTTGCGTTTAAACTTAAAGCTTCCAACCATAATGAACCTTGCAGGACAATTCTTACCACTGGCCATCTTCCTCTTACTCTTAATGTTACAAAGAACTCTAAGTTGACCATCCGTCTCCAATAGCCCATATTCAAGTAGAATTAGAAAGCTAAGGGATATGAATTTTACCCACTTGAATGTTGTGAAGGATGATGGCAACTTAGGGGGAGGTATTTTTAATGAAATTGCAAGCTCCACTCCCTTGTGCTCTTCTCTGATAATTACCACCTCTTTTCAAGCTTCTTCAATTTCAACCTCTTCCTCTTGGTAGCTTTCTTCCAATTCAATCCTCTCTTCATTGCTTTCTAAGGGCATGGGAGGTTGTGCTTCTTCTTCTTGAATCTCCATCTCTTGATCAACCTCTTCCAAGTCTTCAACTATGATATGCCTTGGAGGTTGTACATTTCAAACGTCTTGGAAGGGGGTTCTATGACTGGACTTTCCCATGGAGTTTCTGCATCTCCTAAGTCTTCAACCAATTCTTCTTCTTCAATAATCCCGGCTTCCTCTACTTGTTCCAGTACAAAGTCATGCTCCGTACAGTTCACTGGAGTTTCTAGTATCTCCTTCATACTACGTTCTTCATTAGATTGTCCACATGAAGCCATGGGTGTTCCTTGAGTGTCCGAACATCGGGAAGCTAATTGACTCATTATTGCTTGCCCCAATTGATGAATGGTTGCCTGACATCGATCCACTGTTTCCTTGAAACGATCCTTTGTCTCTTGATGCACTCGGCTTTCATAAATAGGATCATAGTGCTCTTGGATTGATGGATATGGAGATGGTGAATATTGAAGTGGTGGTTCTTGTGAGTAATTGGGGTGGAATTGGGGTGGTTCTATATATAGTTCATATGGCTCATAAGGTGGTTGGTATGGTGGTTGAGGGTTAGGGTCATATGGAGGTGAGTGGCGGAAAGGGGCTTGTGAGTTTGGTGGTCCAAAGTTATGTTGAGGAGGGGGTTCATAGGCGTATGGTGGTGGTTGTTGATAGTCCATTGGAGGTGGTTGTTGCCATGAGGGTTGATTAAATCCTTGTGGCTCCTCCCATCTTTGATTCTTCCAACCTTGATGCATGTTCTCATTATAGTTTCCATTCCTAACAACATTCGAATAAAACTTGAAGCGAAAGGGGTGAGAACTCATAGTTAGTTAATAAAAAATTTAAAAACAAAAATAAAAGCAAATTTAAATTAAAAGGTTATTTAAATTTTGAATTTGAAAATTAAATTTTGGAATTTGAAAATTAAATTTTGAAATTTGGATTTTTGAAATTTGAAATTTGAAAATTTTTAAATTTGAATTTTGAAAATTTTTAAATTTGAAATTTTAAAATTTGATTTTTGAAATAAGATAAGATAAGATAAAAATTTTAAAATAAAAACCAATAACCTCTTAACTTAAGAAAAAACAAAAATAAAAACAAATAAACAAGCAAAAATAAAATATTTACAATAACCAATAATAAGGCACACGTTTGCAATTCCCCGGCAACGGCGCCATTTTGACGTTAGGATTTTTGCCAGTAAAGAAGTTCATAAAAACAGTCGCGTTGTAGATATAGTCTCTAAACCGATAGAAATCCCTTCGTACAAACGTTTTGGTTGTCACAAGTAACAAACCCCTTTTAAAATTGATAACTGAGTATTTAAACCTCGGGTCGTCTTCTCAAGGAATTGCAGGGTGGTGTTCTTATTATTGATTATGAAAAAATGTGTTTTTGGGGAATGTTGAGTTTGGGCAATGGGCACAGATATATTTAAATGACAAGTAAAATAAATAAATAACTGTAAACTAAACTCTTGGCAAGGTAAGAGAAATTGGAAGTCCAGACCAAGTTATCCTTATCAATAATAATGAAAATTGAATCTTAATTCCACTTAGTCAACCTTTACTAAAGTAAAGGAAAGTCAAGGGACTAATTAGTTTGATCTTCGAATCCTATTTATTTCCTAAGAAAAGATTGGGATTATTGAAGTTCAATTCAATTGGCAAGATAACAATTAACAATTATGCTGTTGAGTTGGATAACTCCTGAGTTACTGATTTCTTAACCAAAACCAAACGAAAAAAAGTAAATCTACTGGAATAAAAATGCCTTCAGATGTAAAGCAACAATAACAACAATCATAAATTGAAATACCTCAAATAACATTAATTAAGAAAATTATATGTAACATGGAAGAGTTCATAAATTAAATAAAAATAAAGAACCTGGGATTGAGAGTCACTCCTAAAACTAAGAGAAGTCCTAAATCCTAATCCTAAGAGAGAGGAGAGAACCTCTCTCTCTAAAAACTACATCTACTCCTAAAATTGTGAATATGAAGGCCTCCCTTATGAATGGATGCATTCCTCCACTTTATAGCCTCTAATTTGTGTTTTCTGGGCCGAGAACTGGGTTAGAAACAGCCCAGAATTCGCTGGTCTCGAATTCAATCACGCTGGATTTCCGTCACTGCGACACGGTCGCATGGAGTACGCGGTCGCATCATCTAGCGTCAGGGAAACGATAACATATTATATATCAAATCGAAGCGCAGGACGTTAGCTTTTCAACGCAACTGGAACCGCATCGTTTGAACCTCTGTAGCTAAAGTTATAGCCGTTTGAGTGCGAAGAGGTCAGGCTGGACAGCTTAGCAATTTCTCCAACTTCTTGTATTCCTTCAACTTTTGCATGCTTCCTTTCCATCCTCTGAGCCATTCCTACCCTGTAATCTCTGAAATCACTTAACACACATATCAAGGCATCTAATGGTAATAAGAGAGGATTAATAATAAGCAAATATAAGATCAAAGAAGCATGTTTTCAATCATAGCACAAAAATCAAGAAGGAAATAAAACCATGCAAATATTATGAATGAGTGGGTAAAGGGTTGATAAAATCCACTCAATTGAGCACAAGATAAACCATAAAATAGTGGTTTATCAACCATATTGCATTAGTTCCTTGCCTTGGCCCTAATGATCTATTTTGGATTGATTGGAATTCTCTTGTTTGCTTTTGCTATTCTCAATAGGAAACCATAGTATAGATGTAGATAGATAACATTTAGCATAGTTGTATACATGTAAGTAGTTGCATTGAATAAGTTGCTTACCCTTTTGCCCTTCTCCTTTGTTTGTGATTAGAATGAGGACATGCTATTGTTTAAGTATGGAGAAATTGATGAATCCATATTTGATGATGAATTTTGGTTTGATTTGAGTGGATTTCATCATGCAAACCCACATTTATTCTTCTAAATAGCATGCTTTTGTGTTCTCTCCCTAAATTGTGCTAAGTGTAAAAACATGCTATTTTGTGCTTAATTTAACCAATTTTATTCCACTTTCATTCCATTCGATGCCTTGATGGTTTTGATGAGTGATTTCAGGTATAATAGGTTAGAATGGCTTGATGAGAGTGGAGGAGAAGCATGCAATAGGGAGAAAATACAAGGAAAAGCACACAGCCATGTGTGTGTACACACAACATCCAGTGCGTACGCACAAGAAGGAAATCAGCATGTGTGCGTGCGCACAACCCTCTGTGCGTGCGCACAACCCTCTGTGCGTGTGCACAAGTGAAAATTCAGCGAAGTGTGCGTACGCGCACATCTGTGTGTACGCACAGGTACTAGCGCGTGACTTCATCAATCAAGCACGTGGCTCACGATTTTGGGGCTCTTTTGGCCCAATTTTGGAAGGCTGAAGCTGGTTTTGAAGTGCTATATCAACGGGCATAATCATTCACATATCAAGGGGAGCTCATTTTTAGATTAGAAAAACACATACTAGGAGTAGGAGTAGGGTAGTATACAAAATTCTCTCTTATGGTTTGATGGCAGGAAACGCATCCGCTCAAACTACCGGTAAGTATACTGGGTCGCATCAAGTAGTAAAACTCACAAGAGTGAGGTTGATCCCACAGGGATTGATGGATTAAGCAATTTTAGTTGGGTGATGAGTCTAGTCAAGCTAATATTGAAAGCAGTTTGGTGAAATTGATCTAACAGAACATAAATGGCAGGAAAATAAATGCTGGAAATTAAAGGACAAAACTTAAATGGCATGAAATATAAAGTACTGGAGAAATAAATGCTGAAGAGTAAATGACAAAAACTTAAATGGTGGGAAATATAAAGTGCTAAAGCTTAAAGAACCAGAAAATGTAAATAGACTGAATCTTAAATTGCAAGAAATGTAAAAGAGCAGAATCTTAAAGTGCAAGAAAGTAAAAGAGCAGAATCTAAATGGTGATGAAACTTAAATTGCATGGATTATAAAAGGAAATTGGGTGCTGAAAATCAAGAAAGCAGTGAACAATTGCAATTAAAGTAAATTCAGAGTGATCTAAATTGAAGAAAATCAAAGAGAAAGATTCATCAGGGATTGGAGATATCATAATCCATCATGAATCAAATGAGTCTCAACTTTCTTCTCAATCATATGAGTAGATCTATGGTGGATTGTAATAGATTGGATCTCAATTTCTTGGTAATCCAATCTCTCTAATCAAAATCAATCTTGCCAATTCATTGATTTAATTGTCATGAGAAGAGGTTAAGCACACTCTCTTATCCATAAGCCACACAAATCCTCAAGCCCTCAATTCCTCTCGAATAGTGTTGGTCAAGAGGATTGTGAAGGATAGAGCTCCAATTCTAATGCAAGTGATTCCCCTTCTGAATCTCACATAAGCATTCAATTGAATCAAACCCCCTTCTAGAGTGAATGATTCACGATCAAAACAGAAGTTATCCTATAGCTACACAAGCGGATTGAGAAGAAGAAGAATTTCATTGATTCATTATGATTACAATAGAGCTCCTCCCCCTAATGAAGTGGGGGTTTAGTTCATCATTGCTCAATCAAAATAGAAAAGGGAAAGAAAGTACGTAAACTAAAAGAAAAGTACAAAGAAAATCTTTCCCAATGCTTCCCAATTAGGGTCCCCTGCTTCCAGCCTCTTTTTTCTACTTCAAAATCTTCTCTATTTATACACTTTCCTAATCAATCTTCAAGTCTTGGATGTGGGATTTGGCCTTTGTTGAAGCAAGTTAAGAGTGGCTTTGAGTGAAGTTTACGTGGGCTTGAGGTAATTATCGTTCACAAGCTTGCATGGGTGCCACTGGAAATAAGCTCATCATGGATGTTAGTCACTAACGTTGGTGGCTACTAACGTTGGCCAACATTCTCTTTAAACCAGTGAAGAACGTTTGAGGCAATGTTTGTGCACCAACGTTGGCCTGGTCACGCGTATGCGTCGCTTATACGTGCGCGTCGATGACCAGTTTTCCATGCAACTTTCTCAAAAACCATCGAAAATGTTGGTGACAACATTTTCACACCAACACTTTCATGGTCACACGTACGCATCAAAGCTGGATTTTTACCATTTTGCGCGTGCGCGTCGCCCATGCGTACGCGAGACTTGCTGTTTTTCCATGACACGTACGTGTCATATCAAAATTTCCCAACTCAAAACTGAAATTTGATCGCAGACGTTGGGGGTAACGTTGGTTCACCAACTTTTCCTCCAACGTTTGCACCCTTGTGCGTACGCACACTGCCTTGTGCGTGCGCACACTTGCAATTTTTTTCTTGTGCGTATGTACACAACACTGTGCGTACACACACAAGGTAATTCTTCCAGCTCCAACTTTGAGATTACTCGAAGATGTTGGGGGTAACGTTGGTGAGCCAAATGGTCACCAACATTGCACCTTAGCCTTGGAACGTTGCCTAGCAACGTTGGTGAGCCAACTTTGGCTACCAACGTTGCTTTGTCCTCCTTCCTTAATGTTTGAGGTAACGTTGGTGAGCCAACTTTGGCCTCCAACGTTGCTTTTTCTGCATCTTGCTTGCCTTTTCTCTGCTTTTTTTCATCTATCATCAACAAAACAAATGCATCAAAGCCTTGCCAACATCACAAGATTTTTCATTATTCATATCATCAAGTAAATCTTGCATAAATCTCATGAAATTGCACATAATTAACCATGTTTGATTGAATCAAGATATGCATGCAATTCTTATCCAAATACTTACTTATTGCTCAAGAAAGTGCATGAAACCTAATGAAAACTAATGAAAAAGCTTAGGCATCAGGGTTTCAATTAGGTTTTGAGTGTAGCATTTTATAGTTCAATTTTGATCTTGGATTCTAGCTATTTCCCTTGTAAGTATTTCTTTAATTTCTCTTTTATTACATTACTTGTTCTACACTTTCATATATTTTGATTTCCTTTCTCAATATATACATAGTTCATGAATTTGATGTTTGATGGTTTTTATATGTGTATTGGATTGCCATTGTTGATTTTGTTCTTTTGTGGTTCATAGTTTTCATCATTTTCCCAATTTTGCCATATTTTATGATTATGCCCTCCATGTCTTTGATGAAATGCCAATTTTGAATATGGAGTGAATTTTCACCCTTGACTTGGGAAAATGAGTATATGGATTACTAGAGTCATAATGTCTGATATTTAGTGATAATTATTGGGTTGTTAGTTGTTATTGTTTCCACTAACACTAGTGTTCATACCCTGGGTCGAGCTACACGACCTGGGTTAAAGACAAGAAGTGACCTACCTCTTATAAAGGTTAGTCGACACCGACCTCTTCTTAAAGAGCTCGGCTAAATCACCATACAGGCCCAAAGCAGAAGATCACAGTCCACCTAAAGGCGGCTGGCCAAAGATAAGGGGACCCACCCACAAAAGATAAGATAAGATAACTAAATTTATCTCAAAGGAAGTTCACTCCACACTACTATAAATACTCTGGAGCACCCAGGTATAACTCATACTCTGATTCTACACAAAAAACCTGCTCAAAGCCCATGCTAACTTAAGCATCGGAGTCTCTTGCAGGTACCATCCCCCTCTGGTGATCAAGGATCAGCAGCACAACCAGATCCAACAAGTCGGACACGACAGCTCCAGCCACAGCAGCAGATCTCATCCAAGATCGACCTTTAGTTTCAGGTAACATTGGCACCGTTGCCGGGAAACCTGGAAGTCATCCCATCGTCATGGAGGATAACCTTGACAATGATCACAACTCTGGCTTGGAGGACCGAACGCTGCATAAGAACACGAAAGCCACGCCAAAGGACACAGCCCAAAATAAGGGAGATAAATAAACTCCAAACACTGAAATCTTTGAAGCTATCTGTGAACAACAGCATCACCTTAAACAGCTTAAGCAAGAAGTCGACCGGCAGCGGGAGGTCGAGCGAGACCTTCGTAGAGAAACAAGACGACGCTGAGAGCTGGAGGACAAGCTCCTAAAGCTCGAAGCTGATCTCAAAACTAAGACCACCCGATCCAGCCACGAGGAAAGTCCCCACAAGGACCAAGACCCATTCACAAAGGAGATCATGAAAACAAAGTCCCGAATTATTTCAAAGCCCCCGACATGACTCTGTACGACGGTACGTCTGATCCAAGCCATCAACTCAGCAATTTCAGAAGTGGGATGTATCTTACGGATGCCTCAGATGCAATCCGATGTAAAGCTTTCCCGACCACTTTGACCAAGACGGCAATAAAGTGGTTCGATAGCTTGCCACCAAGGTCAATAGAAAGCTTTGACGACCTCGCCAAGAAGTTTCTGGCTAGATTCTCCATCTAGAAAGACAAAGCCAAGCATGCCCCAAGCCTGCTAGGGATCAAACAAGGAGATTGGGAAAGCCTTTGCAGCTACATAGAAAGATTCAACAAAGCATGTCTGGACATATAAAGTCTACCTACAGAGGCAGCCAACATGGGTCTCATCAATGGCCTAAGAGAAGGACCCTTTAGCCACTCCATAACAAAAAAGCATCCAACATCTCTGAATGAGGTACATGAAAGGGCAGAAAAGTATATTAATATGGAGGATAATTCTCGACAGAGAGAAACCTCAAAATCCGGATTCTCCTACCCACCTCAGGACAAGGATAAAGAGTCCAGGAAAAAAGAAGACCAACCTACTGAAAAACCTTGAAAATACCACAACTACACTCCGCTCAGAGTGTCCCTTGTGGATGTTTATAGAGAGATATGCAACACTAAGAATATCCCGCCCCCTCGCCCGATTAAGCATAAAAGAGGAGGAAGTCGGACAGAGTACTGCGAATACCACCGAGTCTACGGGCACTCCACCAACGAATGCTACAACCTAAATAACGTCATAGAGAAGCTAGCCCGGGAAGGAAGACTAGATAGGTTCCTAGCCAACAAAACAGACAAACAGAGGAAGAGAAGAAGAGACGAAGAGGTCAGACGAGCTGAATGTCCTCCTCACACCCCTGAGAGGCATGTTCACATGATAAGTGGTGGATTCGTAGGAGGAGGGATCTCTAAGTCATCCCGTAAAAGACACCTCAAAGAGGTGTATTATATTGGAGGAGGAGGCAGGTCGGTCGACTTCCCCACTATTACCTTCACTCAAGAAGACGCGGCGGGCATCATTCCTGGGCATGATGACCCCGTGGTTGTCACCATAATACTTTCCAATGCCAATCTCCACCGAACATTAATCGACCAGGGAAGCTCTGCGGATATACTGTTCAAAATCGCCTTCGACAAGCTCAGTTTACAAGAAAAGGAGCTTAGAGCATATCCAAATAGCCTATTCGGGCTAGGAGACGCTCCAATTCAACCATTAGGGTACATCTCATTACACACAACCTTTGGAAAAGGAATTCGGTCTAGGATGTTGAGCATAGACTACATTGAGTTGACGTGAGCTCAGCCTACAACGCTTTAATAATTCGAACAACGTTAAACCAGCTCACCGCCATGGTCTCCACTCGACACCTATGCATGAAGTTCCCCACTCCGGAAGGGATCGCTACCATAAAGGGAGACCAAAAACTCGCACGACGCTATTACAATGAAAGTCTGAACCTTAAAGATGACCCCAGAGGAAAAGAAACCAATACTATAGAACTCGGGGGAATTCGAGCTCACAAAGAACTCCGTCCTCAGCCAAAAGGTGAAACCCAAGAAGTTCAAATTGGACACGTTCCAGACAAAACAATAAGTATAGGAGCAAATCTGAGAGAAGACTTAAAGGAACTACTAATAAAGCTCCTAAAAGATAACTGACAATGAGAACTATTGTCGATCTAGAATTTCTCAAAATAGAATTCCGTCATTGAAAGTATAGTCTAGATCAAAAATTGATTCCCAAATCAAATGTTTAAATTCAAATCAAATAACCGAGATCAAGAGTACTTCAACCTCGGGTCGTTCTCCCTAGGACGCAATTGAAAGTGTTTCTCTTTTGGTTGTAGAGGCAAAAAGGGGTTTTGCAATCAAAGAACGAAAAATTAAAGAAACTAAGAAATCAAATAACTAAGGAATGAGCAAAATTGTGAATTAATGCAAGTAAAGAGAAAGTAAGATAAAAACTAGTGAAGATGCTATGAATGCAATAAAGAGCGTTGACTTGGGAATTGAGGGTCTAAGGATCCTATCATTGCCATAACCACAACTATGATAATTATGATGAGTCAATCTCATCTAGTCAACCCCAACCATCGAGGAGTAAGTCAAGCAAGCATAATTGACCTTAATCCATAAGTCCTAGCTAACTTACCAAACTAGTTGATAAAAAGCTAGCGTCAATGGAAACAAGAGTCAACTAACTACCCAAGAATTACCACTAAATGTCGGACATTATGACTCTAGTATCTTAGGAACTCAAACCACAAGCCAAGGTGGGAAAATCTACTCAAAATCTAAGGTTGGCATTTTCACAAACACCTTGTGTGCATAAAAGTAAAGCATGGAAAATTGCAAAGTAAAATGGAAAACTATAACCAACTATCAACAAAACCAAATATAAACAAGTAATCAAGCATAAAGAAGGCATGAAACATTAAATTCATTGATCAAAACTTCAAGAAACACAAAATTGCAAATATGAACAAAGTATCTTGAACTAAAGCAAATGAAAGTAAATGTGCTACAATTAAAGAGGAAAAATCCAAAAGAAAAGCTTGCTATAAAATGCTACAATGGAAATTGATAAACCCTAGGAGAGCTCTCTACTCTACACTACTCCTACTCCTAATACTATGAAAAACTTGTATAAACTAAAACTAAAATGTGCTAAAGCCTAATGCCTTCATGTGTGTTGATATCCCCTTCATATAGCATCTAAATTCAGCTCCAAGCCTTCAAAATTTGGGCCAAAAGCCCTCAGAAAATGCATAGCACATGTTTCATTAATGAAATCACGTGCAGGGACCTGTGCGGACGCACAGATGCGTGCGTCCACACACTTGGCTGAATTTTCTCCTGTGCATACGCACAGGTACTTGTGCGCACGCACACTTGGCTGAATCAGTCTTGTGCGTACGCACGCTTGCTTGTGCGTACGCACACCTTGCTGTGTGTGCTTTTCCTTGTTTTCTTCATGTTTTCTCCCTTGTACATGCTTTCTTCCACTTTTGGCTATCCATTCTTGCCTCTAAGGCTTGAAATCACTCAACGAACATGTCATGGCATCAAATGGAATAATAGTGGAATTAAATTGCTCATTTCAAGCACGAAATTGTATGTTTTCACATTTAGGATTAAATTGGGGATAAAACACAAAAGTATGATATGTTGGTGCTTAAGTGTGAGTTCATGTGCTAGAATCATCCAAATTGAGTCAAAATATACCATCAAATATGGACTCATCAATAACTCTGACCTCTTTGCATGGAAGGCCGCCGACATGCCTGGTATTGATCCCGGACTAATGTGCCACAAGTTAGCTGTATACCCAGGATCTTGGCCAGTACAGCAAAAACGTAGGAAGCTCGGCTCAGAAAGGTCGCAAGCTGTAGAGGAGCAAGTACAGGCCTTGCTGGAGGTAGGGTTCATAAGGGAGGTAAAATACCCACTATGGCTAGCCAATGTGGTGTTGGTCAAAAAGTCAAATGGGAAGTGGCGGATGTGCACCGATTACACCGACCTCAACAAAGCCTGCCTAAAAGATCCCTACCCACTCCCGAGCATTGACACACTAGTCGATGCTTCGTCAGGCTATCAGTACCTCTCCTTCATGGATGCTTACTCGGGATATAACCAAATCCCAATATATCAACCCAACCAAGAGAAGACATCATTCTTAACCCCAAAAGCAAACTATTGCTATATTGTTATGCCCTTCAGACTCAAGAACGCAGGGGCTACCTACCAAAGACTGATGAACAAAGTCTTCACCGACCACATTGGAAAGCTAATAGAGGTTTATGTAGACGACATGCTGGTAAAAACACAAAGTGAGGAATCGTTGTTACCCGACCTCACTAAAGTGTTCGACACCATAAGAAAAATAGCATGCGACTTAACCCCGCAAAGTGTGCCTTCGCGGTAGAAGCTGGCAAATTCCTGGGCTTCATGCTCACCGAAAGAGGAATTGAATCAAACCCAAGTCAATATTCCATTTATGTTTTGAACCACTTTTCCATCAATTTTGAGTCTTACTTGTCTATATTACAAACATAGTTCTTTTATTCCTTTATTACTTCATTAATTGCAATTTTGGCTTGTTCTTTTATCTCTTTATTTATTTACTTCAATCATTGAAATCCCTTGCTTTCCACAACCAAAATTACTATCGACGAAGACATTCTCTTTTCTAGAGTTAAATTCCGAACTGGTGCAAAATCTCGTCTATCATGTAGTGACCAAGAACCTTTCTTGCATATCCTCCATTATTAGTATTGTCTGCCATGCCTTCAGCTTCTTGTTCGAAATTTTCTGAGAGGTTTCTTCTAGAGTGTTGTACCTTAGCTTGTTGTAAATGCCTCCTTAGAGTTTTCTCAAGTTCAGGGTCAGGATTAAAGAGAGGGTCTTTATCTCTGTTCCTGGTCATAAACAAGAAAGAAGAAGAATGGGAGCTCTATGTTCAAGAACAAAGGACTCCCTGTGAGATGTGAAGAAGAAAGAAAGGAAGAGTGAAGATATTGAGGAGAGAAGAAGAATTCGAATAAGAAAGAAGAAGAATTCGAAAGTTAGAAGTACAAAAAGAAAATATTTTTGTTTTTATTTTTATTTATTAATTAAATTCGAAAAATTAAAGCTAATTAACTAAAAAGATTTGAAAATTAAATGATGAATTTTCGAAAATAGAAGAGAGAGATAGAAGAGAATTTTTGAAAACAGGAGAGAGAAGAATTAGTTAGGTTGTTTTGAAAAAGAAGAAAGAGAAAACAAGTAACTAATTAAGAAAGATTTGAAAATAAGATAAGATAGAATATTAGAAAAGATTTGAATTTGAAATTTGAAATTAGAAAAGATAAGATAGAAATTGAAAAATTTGAAAAAGATTTGATTTAAAATTTGAAATTAGAAAAGATAAGATAAGAAATTGAAAAGATTTGAAAAAGATAATATTTGAAATTTGATTTTTGAAAAAGATTTGATTTTGAAATTTAAAATTTAAAATTTTAAATTTTGAAATTTGAATTTTAAAATTTGAATTTGAATTAAGAGAAGATAAGATTTTTGAATTTTTAAGAAAGATAGAAAGATAAGATAGTAATTTGAAAAAGATATGATTTTTGAAAAGATTTGATTTTGAAAAGATTTAAATTTTGAATTTTAAAACCAAGACAAGATAAGATAATGATTTTGAAATTGAAATTTCAAATTTTTTATGATATTTTCGAAAATTAAGATAAAGATAAGAAAAGATATTTATTTTTTTATTTTTGAATTTAATGAAGAAAGAGAAAAACAACAAAAAGAAACTAAACATAAAATTTTTGGATCTAAGACACCTAGAATTCGAAAATTGCAAAGAAAAACACAAAGAGGCACCAAACTTAAAAATTTTAAGATCTAAACAAAAATAAAAACAAGAACACTTTGAAGATCAAGAAGAACACCAAGAACAAAACTTAAAGAATTCAAAGAAAACAAGAACATGCAAAGGACACCAAACTTAAAAATTTTGAAAACCAAAGACACAAATTTCAAAAATTTAAAAGAAAAGACTCAAGAAGACACCTAACTTAAAGATTGACACAATACTCAAAATAAAAGACAATATTTTTGAAAATTTTTAGAAAAAGACTCAAGAAATTCAAAAATCCAACAAGAACAAGAACAAAAGACTCAAACCAAAGATCAAGATTAATAAAGAAAAGAAAATGTTTTTGAAAGTTTTTTGAGAAGAAAATAAAAGACTCAGATAGAATAAAACTAAACCTATAAAGAAAAGGAAATTACCTAATCTAAGTAACAAGACAATCCGTTAGTTGTCCAAACTCGAACAATCCCAGGCAACGGCGCTAAAAACTTAGTGCGCGGAATTACACTTCACACAACTAAACCAGCAAGTGCACTGGGTCGTCCAAGTAATACCTGAGTGAGTCAGGGTCGATCCCACGAGGATTGTGATTTGAAGCAAGATATGGTTATCTTGTAAATCTTAGTCAGGCGGATAGAAAAGTTGATTGTTTGTTTAAAGTGCTTAAAAGTAAAATAAATAAAACATTACTCGGTTGATGGTGAATGCAATGATATGGAGATGGTTAAGGCTTGGAGATGATTTGATCTTCTGGATTAATTTGGTCTTACTGTCTACTCCAACTGTGAATGATTTCTTCTATGGCAGGCTGTATGTGATCAACACATTTCTTAAGGGATCGCCAATGCTCCTCTAGATCTGAACCCCAAGGTTAGTGCAGATCCAGTCTGATTGAGGGTGAAGCTCCTGCAGTTCATTCTCCTTAATGATGTGCCTTTGGTTCTAGCCTCTACCACAAAGACTCTAATCTCCCCGTACCTCGGCTGAACTGGTATCTCGAGAAGTCTCCAACGAAGTCGTGGATTAGCCGTCTAAGAGATGTATAATCAAGCTAGTGGTTCATCATTGTCCGAAGAAGAACTCACTCTAAACCCATGTAAAATGAGATAACTAATATAGGATTTTATGTCGGTAAAGAATTTCTCAATGAAATCTCGTTGCAAGTATAGTTCTAAACCAACAAACAATCCTCAATCAAAGTTTAATTTGTTTGTCACGAGTACAAACCCCAATAAAAATAACTGAGGTATTTAAACCTCGGGTCGTCTCTCATGGAATTGCAAGGAAGTCTTCATGTTATTGGTTATGAAAAAAGTATTTTGGGGTTTTTGGAATAAGGGACAAGAAAAATAAATGGCAATAAAGTAAATGAAACTCAAATGGTAAAAAGGTCTTGGCAAGGGTTGATGGTTAAGGATCTTTATCCTTGTCACTAACCACAACATGGTAATTGCAAGGATCAATCCCATTAAGTCATCCTCTAATAAGTAAAGGAAAGTCAAATGAGCTACATTAATCCTAATCCATAAGTCCTAG